>NW_026868548.1:0-38006 GCF_020745735.1 Hemiscyllium ocellatum | reverse complement strand
ACCTATTGGTTGTGATCTTCTATGTGATATTACAACAAGTTCCTGTTACACATCAAGGGGAGTTTCTTTTCCTGATGTCCGTCCCCCTGTGCAATATCCATACCATTCTGCTTGATGCTGCCAAACACTGCTCTGTCTGGTTCACAGTCAAATTCACCTTAGATCAGTTTGTCCCCATTTGTTTCTGGAAGCTGAGAAGTAAACATTGCACTGAGAAAACAGCAGGTGTGGTTTTAGGAACAGTGACTGTGCTGAATTGTTTCAAGAACATATTCTGGTATTTCAGTTATACAAACAGATACTGGCTTTCCAAAAACCCATGGTTCTGTCG
The DNA here is from genome assembly GCF_020745735.1 of Hemiscyllium ocellatum. NCBI lineage: Eukaryota > Metazoa > Chordata > Chondrichthyes > Orectolobiformes > Hemiscylliidae > Hemiscyllium > Hemiscyllium ocellatum. Next base: position 37,675 of record NW_026868548.1, on the reverse strand, counting down.
TGTGACTTACGATGTACTTCGTTCAGTTGTCTGGGCCATTGTTGAATTGATTCATTACATAATAACACCATTCATTCCATTTATTTTGATTCTACTGTTAAACACTTTGACTGTCAGAAACATTATATTTGCCAACAGAGCTTGCAGGAGACTCCGAGCTCAGACAACTGGAGACAGTGTCAGTGACCCAGAGATGGGGAGTCGGAGGAAATCCATGATTATGTTAATTGGCAATTTCATCATGTTGTGGGTGGTGTTCATTGCTTATTCCATACTGAGATGCTTTGATTACTTGGGATACCCAGTTCCTCTGCCAACATTTGTAAGAGAGATTGGCTTCATGCTGCAGCTCCTGAGGTGCTGCACAAACACCTTTATTTATGCAGTTACCCAGAGGAAATTCAGAGAAGTGATGAAGAATGGAATAATGTATCCCTTCACAAAGTTTATCAAAGTAATTTGATTATGTTTACCTGCCAAGGCCCAATGGTAATCAGAATGCTCTCTGGACTCAGAATGCTCACTGCGTTTCTGTCCTGCACACTTTGCCTTTCCAGCTGCCTGTTCCCTCCTGAACAATCTCCATGGAATCTGTCTGCACCATCGTCAGAGGCAGTGCGCCCAGATGCTCATGATGAGCTGCAGGATAGGCTTTCACACATGTCTCCATTGCTTTTTTCATCAATGGGTTTAAATTTTGTTGATGTGTTTGTCATCAATGGGGAAATTGTTTATCCACGATAATTATTCATTTTTCTGGAACACTTATGATTTTGAATATCCATATGAAGCCCCAATTAATTTTTTCTATTCATTTTGAAAAACAATGGCAATCTCTCGATTCTGTCCAACTCATTGAGGTTCCTCATGGTTTAGCCATATTCGTGAATCCGTTCCCCACACTCTCTCTCTAATGGCCTCACATCTTTTCTGAAGTGGAGCACCAAAAACCAGGCACTACACTCTGGGCCAGGAGACACTGTGTCCAATACACATTGAAAATAACCTCTAAGTTTCTTACATAGCCCAAGCAACAAAGCCGTGTGCACCCAATAACTCTCTGCCTGTCATTCTCCTAACTCTTTCTGAATACAGGCCCATTTGAACTAATCTCTCCTTACACAGCAGTCCTACCATCCCCAGTATCAGATTGGTGTACATTTGCTGCAATTACTCTTTCATTTTAATTGAAGTGATTGATGCTGGCACTGTGGCTGAGTGGTTAGCACTGCTGCCTCACAGCACTAAGGACCTGCATTTGATTCCAGCCCCAGGTGACTCTCTGTGTGGAGTTTGAACATCCTCCCCATGTCTGGCTGGGTTTGCTCTGGGTGCTCCGGTTTCCTCCCACAATCCAAACATGGGAACAATGAATATTTTTTTTACACCCTCATGGAGTTCACCCTCCCCAAATGAATGAGTGGCCCAGATCCTGTGAACCTCGTCATGGGGAAACATTGAGATGTCTGCTGCTTATGGAGTGCCACATTGGAACAACAAAAGGAGAGCAGAGTTACTTTGGAACCTGGGAATTGCCTGACACCAGATATGACTCCAGGGTTGGCGGAGGTCTGTGTGTGTAAACGTCGATGTTCCTGTTCAGGTCTGTCAGTGTGTAACCCTGTGTCACTTACCCCGTGTTTCCCTTGGGATTTATTTGGGGTTTCAATGATCAGAGCCTGCTCAGCAGGGCAGCACTGTCTCCAAACCCTGCTGTACCTCAGGCTCGCTGGTGCCCTTGTACTTCCTGTGTCCCCAGATCTGCAGATACAATACTGACCTGCCCCTGCGTACTTGACTCTTCTCAAAAGCCTTCCCTCTTGCACTCTATCCCCTTCCCCATTAACTGCTTTCCCCATCCCAGAATAAACAGTCCACATGACATTAGAGACAAGCCAAGTGACAGTGAGTGTAAGACGTGGGGATGCCTTACTGCAGTTATACAGGACCTTTGTCCAACTGCACCTTGAGTATTGAATGTAGGTTTTCACTCTAGCTGAGAGATGATATACTTGCCATAGAGAGTGCACAGCCAAGGTTCACTCAGCTGACACTGAGAATGGCAGGATGAGGAGAAATTGGCTCAACTGGGCTTGTATTAATTCCAGTTTAGAAGGATGAGATGGGAACTGATTGAAATGTATAAAATACAAACAGGCCTGGACAGATGAGATGCAGGGAAGATGTTTCCCATGGTCAGGGAGTCTAGAACGAGAGGTCACTGTCTCAGGATATGGGTGAGACCAATTCAGATTGAGATGGGGAAACATTTCTTCACTCAGAGGGTGATCAACCTGGGGAATTCTCTCCCACAGAAGACTGTAGAGGCTGGGTCACTGGGTATATTTGAGGAACAGATGGATAAATGTGATTTAACGGCATCAAGATGTCTGGGGAGAAAGTGGGAACATGCCATTGAGAATCAACCCTGTTGACATCGAAAGTAGAGCAGTCGACAGAAAGCCACGTTGCCTACTCCTGGCATGTTCACATCTTTGGAAAAGTTGAAGCACCTTTTGTTTGGGGAAACCCTAAGACCACGTTGATGCAAAGAATAAGAAGGCTGAATATTCCTTCATTGGAGAAAGACTGAAGAAAGCATCAGCACCTTGGGATTCGGGAGTCAGCATACATGTATCACAAAAAAAAATCACAACCAAATTCAATGGGAAATAGGGAAGGCAGATGAGCTGCTGGCCTTTATTTCTAAAGGAACAGTGTATCAGAATCTGGAGGTCTTGTTAAAAACTGTGCAAGGCACTGGTCAGGACTCCCTGGAAAACTGTGAAGAGTTTTGAGGCCCATATTGGAGTAAAGATATCCATGCAGTGGGGGCAGTCGAGAGAAGGTTCACTCAGCTGTTGCTAGAAGCAGGGGGGCTCTCTTATGAGGAGAGGTTGAGAGGTTTGGGTAGCTGTTGCCCAAGAGTTGAATTGCAGGCCAAACAGAGGTGACCTATGGATTCTCACGGGTCTTGACAGGGCAGATGTGGAGAGATTATGTCTCTGACCACAGGGCGTCACCTCACGATAAGAAGCCCCATGTCGAAGACAGAGATATGGAGGAATCTCTCCTCTCAGAGTGGTGTGTATCTGTGGAGTAATTTATCACAGAGAGCCATCGACCCTGGGTTTCTAAGTCGATTCAATGCTGAGATGGACAGATTTCTAACAGGAATGGTGTTGAAGTGAATGGGGAAAAGACAGGGGGGTTGAGTTGAGGATGAATCTATCCCTGGAGCATGTTCAGAGGAGGCTCACGAGAATGGTCCCAGAAATGAAAAGCTTAATGTGTAGGGATCATTGAGGAGTCTGGTTGTGTAATCAAGGATGAGGGAGGGATCTCTGTGAATCTTGGAGCAGACTCAATGATTCAAAAGGCTGGATTCAGATCCTACCTCTTGTATCCCTGAATGTCCTGTTCTATCCTTCCTAACCGTCTGGAATATTTCAAGAGCAGGATTGTGAAGGAACACGACAAACTGCCCCAATTGATAGTGGCAGAAAATCAGTAAGTGTGTAATCAGTATCGATGCCAGATCATATCGCACTGAGGTGGGAATAAATGTCTTCACTCAGAGACTGCTGACCCTGTGGAGTTCTCCACCATATAAAGCTATAGAGGAAATTCACTGAATATTCTTAAGACTCTAACAGATCGATTTCTAGATTCTAAAGGTGTCAAGGGAGGGGACACAGCAGGAACATGGCAAAGTATCAATTATCATGAGATTGAATGGTTGAGCAGGCTCAATAGGCCGAATAGCTTACTCTTACATCTATTTTAAAACACCACAAGACAGAGGATCAGAAATTAGGCCATTCAGCCCATTGAGTCTGCTTTACCATTCAATCATGGCTGATAAGTTTCTCAACCTCATTCGCTTTCTCCCTGTAATCCTGGATTCCCTTGACAATCAGGAACCTATCTATCTCCGTCTTAAATATACACAATGATCTGGCCTCCACAACCATCTGTGGCAGTGAATCCCATAGACTCACCACTCCCTGGCTGAAGAAGTGTCCCCTTATCTCCGTTCTAAAGGCTCTTCCCTTTACTCTAAGGCTGTGCCCTCGGGTCCTAGTCACTCTTATCAATGGAAACATCTTCCCAACATCCACTCTGTCCAGGCCATTCAGTGTTCTGTACATTTCAATTAGACCCTCCCTCATCCTTGATTACACAACCAGACTCCTCAATGATCCCTACACATTAAGCTTTTCATTTCTGGGACCATTCTCGTGAGCCTCCTCTGAACATGCTCCAGGGCTAGTCCAACCTTCCTGAGCTATGGGGCCCAAAACTGCACTCAATACTCTGACTGTGGGGTCTGAAATAATTGAAGTGTGGTATTTCCTATGAAGCTTTTTCTCAGTTTCATGATCCTCTTACGTACCCATTCTCAGACAGTTGTTTCCTGTTATAGATAGTACACTTTCAATCTTATTGAATTACACTTCTGTGAAAGTTTCATTGAACCATTCACACCAATTGATTCCAGCCTTTTCCTTTTTTCCAGCAACGTTGGCCTGTGGCTACCTATGTTTATCATACTCTTGTTAAACAGGAGGAGACCATTTTCAAAACCGATAATCTTGGGGAATAAAACAGAATTTATGTTAATGATTCCCAGTCTTTTCAGACTCAAGGCCCACTTCAATGAGACAAATAATACCACGGCACATTTCAAATGCCAAGTGCAGTATTGGAAGGGTGCACACGGGTACCTCTGGAGATTGTGCCTGCTCTGTTGTAAGGGATGGTTGTTGTTAGTAGGTGCTACCTTCAATAATCGACCCCGAAGCTCTGGAGGAGATCAGAAACACGAAGACAGATTCAATGTACAGGTGAAGCAGCACTGCCTCCCAAACATTCCACAGCACACTTCCCACTTTGACACCACGTCCCAGTGTGCTGGGACACACCAGTTGAAAAGCAGTGAGATCAATTACTCAGGAAGGTCAACACCACCCTCTCTGCTTCCTTTTCCTTTGAAATCCTGGATGTAGATTATAACAGTATCAACTGTTGTTTAATTTATCCAGGGTGCTTTTCTTTATGAGTATTAAATATTTTTTAAAAGTCAGATTATTGCCTTGAAGCCCTATTATTTCGACTAGTATTTACACTTTCCTACATGAATACAGACAGAAGGATGTTTTTAAGCATCCCTAGCTTCTCCTGCCCCTTGCTCTAAGGGGTATGTGTTTCATCTTGTGCCACTGTTCTTTATCACAGCCTTACGCACCTTTAGAGTCTGTTTTGGTACCTTCATCTTTTCTCTCCATCATTCATTTAATTCTGCATCAACGTCCAAAGACTCACAAGCATCGGAGAGAAAATAAATCCTCATCTCTGTTTTAATGTCCACCCAATATTTTAATTATAAATATGTTAAACATTAAACTGTGTATCCTGTAGGTGGTACACACAGCCGGTGGTGGAGGGACTGGGTGGGTGACGATGTGGTACCAATCAAGTGAGCTGCTTTTCCCTGGATGGTGTCAAGCTTCCCTGAGTGCTGTTGGAGCTGCACCCGTTCAGGCAAGTGGGGAGGATTCCATCACACTCCTGACTTTTACTTTGCAGATCTTAGACAAACTTTGGGAAGTCAGGACGTGAGTTACTTAGTGCAGTTTTCCAAGCTTCTGACTTGCTGTTAGTAGTGTCCATCTCCCTGCAGCACGTGAAGTGCAGTAATTAAGAAGGCAGCTCATTCACACCTTCTGGAGAATAACTAGGGACAGGAAATCAATGCTTCCACGCCCAAAGACACCTTCATCCCAGAAGATGTGGAAAAAGATTTATGTGACTCATTCAGTTAAGTTTCTAGTCAAGGATCTCCAGGATGTCGCTCGTGGGAAATCAGTGACTGTAGCCTCATTGAACGTCCCCATTGAATTATGCCAGCACCGAATCAGTCTATATACTGACAATTAAACTCCCCCATTAAAATTCTGTGCAATGTTCATTCTTATTTTCCACTGCTGATTTGATTTAGAAGATACCTTCATTAGAATTGTTGGACAGAGGCTATTCTTTTAATGTGCAATTTTGGACGCTTGGGGTTGATGAGCAGGGATAGGGTTAACTGGTCAGGACACGCCTGCTCATGTACAAATTCCCCTGACAGTAGCTGTTGATTGCATTACTTTCGTTAGTGGCTGTAATTAGGCTCAGTAACTTGGGAATTGGTTTTCTGCTCTAATGGATTCTCCCCTGTATAAATAATGGAAGTTTCCTCAATCTCTCAAAGAGAGAACTGGCTAATCCTTGTCAACAATCATCAAAATAACCAATATTTTCAAATTGGAAACTATGTCTCTTAGCTTTATGGTAAAGCTGAAGATTCTGTGGGTGATCGCTGACATACAAAGGATTTACTACCCGGTCTTAGCTGCTGTTGGTGTCCCGGGTAAGTTACATCCTGTAGATGAAATTCAAAAAAAATACAATTTAATCATGCGCAGCATTGTAATTTCTGTGTTACTTTTTTCCCTGATCTTCCTTATGTTTCTGTAGTGAGTAGACATCAAGACGAATTCCATTTTTCTATAAGAATTCATTAACATCATAGCACTTGTGAGGCAAAACAATAAATAGTCTTTATCTATCTACAGTTTCTCTCTCTCTCTCTCTTCTCTCTTCCTTTTTACTCTCTTTTTTCTTCCTTTTTTCTCTTTTCTCTCTTTTTTCTCTCTTTTTATTTCTTTTTTCTCTCTCTTTCTCTTTCTCTTTCTTTTTTCTCTCTCCTTTCCTCTTTCCATTTTTTCTCTCTCTCCTTCTTTTCCTTTTTTCTTTTTTCTTTCTTTTTTCTCTCCGTTTTCTCTTCTCTCCCTCTTTTTCTCTTTCTTTTCTCTCTCTTTTGCATTCTTTTTCTCTCTTTTTTTCTCTCCCTTTATTTTTCTCTCTTTCTTTTTCCTCTTTCTCTTTCTTTTTTCTCTCTCTTTCTTTGTTTTCTCTCTTTTTTTCACTCTTTCATTTTCACTCTTTTTTCTGGCTTTCTTTTTCACTCTTTTTTTCTCTATTTCTTTCTTTTCTCTTGTTCTATTTTTCTCTTTCTTTGTTTTCTCTCCTTTTTCTCTTTCTTTTTTCTCTCTTTTGCATTCTTTTTCTCTCTCTTTTTTGTCTTTTTTTCCTCTCTTTTTCCTCTTTTTTTCTCTCTCTTTCTTTGTTTTTTTTCACTCTTTCATTTTCACTCTCTTTTTTTCTGGCTTTCTTTTCTCTCTTTCTTTTTTTTCTTTCTTTTCTCACTTTTTCTCTCTTTCTCTTCCTTTTGTCTCTCTTTTTCTTTTTTATTTCTCTTTCTCTCTTTCTTTTTTCTCTCTCCTTTCCTCTTTCCACTTTTTTCTCTCTTTCTTTTCCTTCTTTCTCTCTTTTTTCTTTCTTTTTTCTCCTGTTTTCTCTTCTCCCCTTTTCTCTTTCTTTTCTCTGTCTTTTGCATTCTTTTTTCTCTCTCTTTATATTTTTCTCTCTTTCTTTTTCCTCTTTTTCTTTCTCTTTTCTCTCTGTTTCTTTGTTTTCTCTCTTTTTTCACTCTTTCATTTTTGCTCTCTTTTTTCTGGCTTTCTTTTTTCTCTATTTCTTTCTTTTCTTGCATTCTATTTTTCTCTTTCTTTGTTTTCTCTCTTTTTCTCTTTCTTTTTTCTCTCTTTCTTTTTTCTCTTTCTTTTTCTCTCTTTCTTTTTCTCTTTCCTTTTCTCTCTTTCTTTGTTTTCTCTCTTTTTTCACTCTTTCATTTTCTCCCTTTCTTTTTTCTCTCTTGCTTTTTCTTTCTCTTTCTTTGTTTTCTCTCTTTTTTCTCTTTTTTCTCTCTCTTTCTCTTTTCACTCTCTCTTCCTCTTTTTTCTCTCTCTCTTTCTCTTTTTTTTCTCTGTCTCTTCTTTTCTCTTTTTCTCTCTTTCTTTTTTCTGTCTTTCGTTGTTTTTTCTCTTTATTTTTCCTCTCTTTCTTTTTCCCTCTTTCTCTCTTTCTTTTTTCTCTCTTTATTTTTATCTCTCTTTTTTCTCTCTCTGTTTCTTTTTTCTCTGTTTCTTTTTCTCTCTTTCTTTGTCTTCACTCTTTTCTCTCTCTCTTTTATCTTCTCTCTCTTTCTCTTCCTTTTTTCTCTCTCTTTAACTTTCTTTTCTCTATCTTTTCTCTCTCTCTTTATTTTTTCTCTCTCTTTTTATCTCTTTCTTTTTTCTCTGTCTCTTTCATTGTTTTCTCATTTTTCTGTCTTTTTATTTTTCTGTCTTTCGTTGTTTTCTCTCTTTCTTTTCATCTCTTTTTCTCTCTTTTGCTCGTTCTTTTTTGTCTCTCTTTCTCTTTCCTTTATCCTCTCGATCTTTCTCTCTCTTTTTTCTCTCTTTCTTTTCTCTCTCTCTTTTCCCTCTCTTTCTTTTGTCTCTCTTTTTTCTCTCTTTCACTTTTCACTCTCTTTCTTTTTTCTCTCTTTCTTTTTTCTCTCTTTTTTCTCCCTTTCATTTTTCTCTCTCTCTTTTTCACCTGTCTCTTTTTTCTCTTTGTTTTCTCTCTCTTTTCTCTCCATTTCTTTTTTGTATCTTTCTTTTTTCTCTTTATTCCTTTCTCTTTTCTCTCACTCTTTCTTTGTTTTCTTTCTTTTTCCTCTCATTCTTTATTCTCTTATTCTTTTTTTTCTCTCTTACTTTTTTCTCATTCTTATTTTTCTCTCTTTTTTTTCTCTCTTTCTTTCTTCCTGTCTTTCTTTCTTCCTTTCTCACTGCTTTTCATTCATTCTCTTTTCCTCTTTGTTTCTTTCTTAATCGCTAGTGAGAATTTTCCCTCTAAGGATTGAATGAGATGAGAGTTAAAGAAACGTTAATGACAATTAATAAAAGTTATCAAAGACCTACTTGAATGGAGCAAAATATCGAAATGCCTGAATCGATCATTTCTGTTACAGTATTTCTGCACGTGTTGGTAAATTTGGCTTCAGATCGCAAATTTTGTGTTGACTTGAACTTTTGCTTGTTTCAATCCCGTTTCACTGATCCATGCATTGTGACTAAACTCAACATAATTTCCCTTTAATTTGGCCATTTAATAAAAAATCTCTGAGACAATCGGTACTGAAACAATAATTTCAACTTTATTAAGATCCCTCAAGTAACCAAGTATAATCCATGCAAACCAAATTAGTTACTACCTGCTTTGGATTTCAACCAACAGTGGTCTGTCGCTGGAAGTGTCCAGGGTTCGATCCCTGGACCATGTTATCAACTGAAGTTCTGCAACTGAGTTGTTCTGCTGTTGGACTCTCGCACAATTTTCTGTCTTTCATGTTTGTGCTGTAACATTATTGATGATTCAATAGGTTTTTTCATCCCAAATATAGATTAGATTTTCGGCCCTCTCAAGTCTATACTTTGCCTTCTCAGCAAAAGTAACTCCTTTGTTCCTTGTTTCATTCAGGGTTAGCTGCTTAAAACATACCTTTTCCTACAATTACACTCTTTACTTCAGAACATTACCACTGCAGCCACGTCATAATTGTCCCTTTGTCATGAGGCAGCAATTTCTCAAGCAGGTATTATTTCCCCTTCAGTATCTGTAACCCCTTCTTCCCAGGAATGGGTAACTCCCATGTAACTGCTTTTACAACAGCTCCTCATTGTCCCTTGTGTCTCAAGAAACACTTTATTTGAGGACGCCATTGCTTCTCTCCATATTTAAAGGTTATTCTTTGTTGATTCTTTCAATCCATGAACAGTTTTCAAAGTTGTGAAGTCCATATTGTCACAGACACCTCTGTGTTTTAGACCTCAGCATTTCCAATGATTTTGACTACATGTTATTTCCATCCCCTGACAGGTAAAATAGTTAGAATCCTTTCTGAATGGAATTATAAATTGCAAATTTGTGGTAGATTTGTGGTTTAGTTTTGCAAAATCATTGGATACTCATTAATAATTGACTCCAATATTTTACTGGAAATAAAGGAAAAAGATCGTTTCTGCACTATACTTGAGATATAAATTATTATATTTGTTCCTCTTCTTTCAAGTTAATCTGATTGCAATTATGATCCTGGTTCGGGGGATGTGTGGCCTTTCCAAATGTGTTACTCATTACCTGGTGGCTATGGCAGTGGCCGATCTACTGGTCATTATCTTCGATCTGATACTACGACAAATTCCTATCACATATCGGGAGGAGTTTCTTTTTGTGCATGCTCTCCACGTGTGCAACATCCACGCGGTTCTGCTTTATGCTGCCACAGACTGCTCTGTCTGGTTCACAGTCATGTTCACTTTTGATCGGTTTGTGGCCATATGTTGCCAAAAGCTGAGAAATAAACAATACACCAAGAAAACAGCGGGTGTGGTTTTAGGAACAGTGACTGTACTGAGTTATTTGAAGCACATTTTCTGGTATTTCATGTATTACAAGCGATATTGGCTTTCTAATAGTCCGTGGTTTTGTAAAGTGCCTCAAAATGTATTTACTTCAGTTGTTTGGGCTATTGTTGAATTAATGCATTACGTAATAACACCATTCATTCCATTTATTTTGATTCTACTGTTAGACACACTGACAGTCAGAAACATTATATTAGCCAACAGAGCTCGCAGGAGACTCCGGGCTCAGATGACTGGGGACAGTGTCAGTGACCCAGAGATGGGGAGTCGGAGGAAATCCATGATTATGTTATTTATTATATCTGGTAATTTTGTCATGTTATGGGTGGTGTTCATTGCTTATTCCATACTGAAACGATTTGATTACTTGGGATACCCAGTTCCTCTGCCAACATTTGTAAGAGAGATTGGCTTCATGCTCCAGCTCCTGAGTTTCTGCACAAACACCTTTATTTATGCAGTTACCCAGAGGAAATTCAGAGAAGAGATGAAGAATGGAATAATGTATCCCTTCACAAGGTTGGTCAAGGTAATGTGATGAAACATCAAGCCAACGTTCAACGTGAATACATCATTTTGCTAGATTATTGGTCCAATGACTTTTTAAAAGCAATTTGAAGTTCAGATCAGTGTTGTAACCGTGACTGTTCCTGTTTTATTCTCTGGAGTGGTGAATCGTGAGGAGAAGGCTTTATGTTATTGGAGGATGTAGACCCCTGGTCAGAAGGTCAGACCATGTCCAATGGAATTCAATCGGGATCAATGTGATGTGATGTACTTGGACAGGGCAAACAAGGCGAGGGAATACAGGATGAACAGATGGACAGGAACAACATAGAATCGAGATGAATGGTTCCCAATCGTTTCAGTCTCATGGCCCACTTCAATGAGACAAATAATCACACGACACACCCACTTTCTCTTAAATCACGAGCATAGTATCAGCTCCTTGGAAGCACAGCAGATCAGAGGGACATAGAAGTGCACTATCCTGAATTCCTTAAGGTGTCAGTCGGGTGGATAAAGTGTTTGCAAAGGCATGTGGAATACTTGCCTTTGTTAGTCCAGACTTAGAATTTAATCGCAGAGAGGTGATGGTGAAACAACCTTAAAGACTGATTCGATCTTAGCTCATGTAAGATGTGCAGTTCTAGAATCCACATTTTAGAAGGGCTGTGATAGTACGAGAGAAGGTGGAGAAGGGAGTTACCGGGATGTTGCCTGGGCTGGAGAGTTTCAGTTCAAAGGTAGATTTGGACAGCCTGGTGTTTTTTCCTGAGAGTAGGGGAGATTGAGAGGAGATAGTGAAATGTGTCAGATTATGGGGGCACAGATAGAGTAGTCAGAGAAAAAAATTCTCCTTGAAAGAGGGATCAATGACCAATGACGTTGATTTAAGTTAATGAGCAGGAGGTTTACAGGAAATGTGAGTAAACACCCAGTGTCTGGTGTGAGTCTGAAACCCAGAAACCCAGATAACATTTAAGATGTGTTTAGATATGCCCCTACATTGTCAAAGCACACCAGGCTATGTGCCAAGTGCTAGAAACTGGGATTCAAACAGTAAAGTGAATGTTTGGACAGATACAGGATTAAATGTCGACAAACAAAGCATGAGTGGGTGGAGTCAGGCTCACACATATCCAGGGATTTTGCTTTTTACTTTCACAAGTAGAAGACAGATTTTTTTGGATTTGAAGCTGCTACATGCATCTCTCTTATCTGTTGCTGGAAAAAGCTGTAGATCTCTCTCTGCTGCTGGATTCATTCTGTTGGTGTTCCTTCTCCAAGTCTAAGCAGACAGCAAGTGAGAGAAATCTCTGTGTGCTGAATTGGCCTTTGTGAAGGTTGTGTTTATGGGATGCTGCTATATTGGAACTGTTGGTGAGTAGTCGTTAAATAATATTTTATTTTGTTAAGTATTTCAGTGGAGTTAAAATTATGTAATTTTTTCTTGTATTTCTTTGTATTTTAACTGTGGTGTAATAATAAAATGTGTTTTCCTGAAAGCCTGGGTGTTTGACCAAGTGAATCACATCTGAAATGCAGCACCTTACACATACCTTTCAGAGAAATGTCAGGGTGACAGTAATGGAGTGAGTGTGAGGGATTAGGCTATCTCTGTGATATGTTTATAGAGGGTTTGATCTGATCCATAACACGGTTCGCTGAATTGTTACAGCACAGAAGGAGGCCATTCAAATGTTTTGTCTGTGCTGGCTCTGAGAAAGAACAATTCACTTAGTGACACTCCATCGTGTCAGTTAATGACCCCATTCTCTCCCAAATGTCTCAGTTGCATTTCCCTCCGCCATTATCTGAGGCAGTGCATCCTGATACAAATGATTAGTTGCAGGATCATTTTGTCTTATGTCTCCATTGCTTCTTTCCCCAGTGGTTTCCATTCTGTGTTCTGTGTGTGTGAAGCTGCCATCATGGGGAGCAGGATTTTTTCAACATTTCTGTTCAGATTTGAGAACTCATTATTTGAGAAGTTAATTGTCTTCTGCCTGAAGAGCAATGCCCGTCCCTCAATTCTTTGTGAGCATGTTTCCATTACATTAAAAACCAGGCACTACACTCTGTGCCAGGAGATACTGTGTCTGATACCTCCCTGTTTCTCACGTGCCCCTGGCAATAAAGCCTTGGGTTTCCAACAACACCATGACTGACTCTTTGCCTCTCATTCTCCTATATGCTGTTGAGTCCAGGCCCAGTTGTACCAATCTCTCCTCATACAGCAGCCCTGCCCTCCCCAATATCAGCCAGGTGTACATTTGCTGCACTCCCTCTTCCACCTTTAATGACAAATGCACAAGGTATTCAGGCCCTGCTTCTCCTGTAACCCCTTGAGAATTGTCTGCTCTTTATTATATTGTCCCTTTGTAATCCTCTGACCAAAATGAACCAATTGATACTTGTTACTGCCTCAGTGTTTTAAATTCTCCAGGTTTCTGCTCGTCTCTGAAGGAGATATTTTGGGTCTTTACAATCGAGAAAGGACCTGATGATAAGTGTCGAGGCAGCAGGAAGACTGGGAACTATGAACATTTTTACAATCTCAGTGGGGGGTCACCCTCCCAATTGAATGAATGGCCCAGATGCTGTGATCCCATCATGGAGCAACATTGCGCATTGTGATGTCTGCTGCTTATGGAGAGCCACACTGGGACAACAAAAGGAGAGCTGAGTTACTTTAGAGCCTGGAAATTGCCTGACACCAGATATGACTCTACAGTGGGTGGGGGGAGGGGGGATGGTGGTTCGGTGTATGTCAACGTTGATGTTCCTGCTCAGATATGTCAGTGTGTAACCCTGTGTCACTTCCCCTGTGTTTCCCTTGGGATTTATTTGGTGTTACAATGATCAGAGCCTGCTAGGCAGGGCAGCACTGTTCCTTAGCAGGAGGCTCCAAACCCTCCTGCACCTCAGTCTCACTGCTGCCCTCGGACTTCATTTTGAAAAACATCATTTCTGGGATGAGGCTGTTGTTTCGTGCCTCTCCCTACTTACCCCGGGGGTCCACATTGCTGTGGGGCTGGAAGCCACATGTAGGCCAGACCAGGTAAGGAGGGCAGGTTCCTTCCCGAAAGTTAGTGATCCCGACACGGTTTTCAAACGATTGTCAGATTTTTATTGAAGTCCCATTCCACTATTGACTGGGAATTTGAACCCAGGTGCACGGTGAAATAAATCCCCCGAGGCCGGTATCCCATCACCAAGCCACTCTTTATTTCCAGGTGAACGGTATCCTGATCCTGGTCCAGCTTCCTCAGAGCCATCTCTCAGAGTGTACAGAACCCACTGACAGTGTGTGAATGGTCCAACTAGAGGAGGGGCCATACTGGGCCTGGTACTGGCTAATGAGCCTGTCCATGTGACTAACCTTTCAGTGGGAGAGCATTCTGGAAACAGTGAACTCCTTACATTTCAGATGGCTATGAACAAGGATACGCCAGGACCTTGGGGCATGTTACTAAATTGGGTGAAGGGAAAATTATGTCAGTATTAGTTGGGAGTTAGGGAGTATTAATTGGGAGGAGCTGTGATCAGGCCAGTATACATTTGAATGTGGGAGTTATGTAAAGATCTGCTGTTTAGAGTTTAAGACCAAGATGTTCCAGTAAGGAGGAGGATCAAGGATGGTTAGATAAGGGACCCTTGGATAATGTGGGTGGTTGTGAATTCAGTCAAAGGGAAAACAGAAGCACATGTGAGGATTAGGAAGCTAAAATCAGACAGGGGCCAGGAGGAATAGAAAGAAACCTGGAAAAAGCTCTCGAAGGGAATTAGGAGAGCAAGAAGGGGCCAGAAATGACCTTGGCATGTCAGGTTACAGAGAATCCCAAGGCATTCTGTTGATGGATGTTTTGTTCCACAAATCTGGATGACACAAGTTTCTGTACAATGGTAGATGCTTTATCGGACAGCCAGTGAGAGATTCTCAATGCCCCCAAAAGTAGTTGTGTGTCTACTTGTGGTGACCCTTCTCCATGAGTCTCTGCTCTTCACACAAAGATAGTATTTTTTTATCGGAATCAAAAGGACTATAAGTCACATGGTCGACTGTTGTTGCATTGTTGAAGATAGGCAATTATTATTTTACAGTGCCCAGTGATTGTCGATGTCCTGTGATAATGAGTGGATGGATTACAGCGTCTGGTTATCGTATTCTTCATAATCATGCTTTGCTTGTTCTCAATGGGGGATTCACATGCCTATGTTAATAGGGAAAAGAACCAAGATAATGGGAGCAGGAGGCAGTTAATAGGGTTATGGCCAAGGCTATCAATCTTGTCCAGGGACAACAAATACCTTTGCCTGAGGCTGCAAGTTATGGCTCCTGAGGAATCAGTTCTCTGAGAGTCAGTCAGATCCTGACTGCGATGTCCTGTCTCAATTTGTAAGAGGGCAGACATGCAATTGATACTGCACTGAGTCCTCTTAACAATGGATTGCTTCGTCTTTGAGTCCCTAGTATGCCATGAGAAACAAGTAAAAGATGGAACTGATCCCTTTGTGACTTTCTAACTGTCTCATTCCCTCCTACTGATCATTCGATGATCAACCAGGTCCCGTCAGAGTCTATAACGCAAACATTCGGACAACAGTGGCCATAAGTACCAGAGCACTAGAATGCAGATGATTACAATTAGTATTGTAATTCCGATATGTACCAACAGGCCTCCCAGTCCTCCAAGGATGCCTCCTAATGACCACCCTTCCATGTCATTGCCAGGCATATTGACAATAGTTTGGACAGTCTGGATTTCCTGTGTGATGTGTTAAGAGAGGTCAGTGATGTTAGTGGGTTCATCAGGGATGGAGGTGCAGCACTCTGCCCTGGTAGTAGCACAGGTGTCACCCTCCTTGGCTAGCAGGAAGTCCAGGGAAAAATGATTCTGGAGGGCCACAGTCCTAACTGCAAGTAGTTCTGCATTAGTTTCAGTTCAGGCACTAGCCATATCATTGGCGACCCTTTCCCATACGGTCCTGAGCTGACTGAGGTCTTTGTCATGCACATAGATTCCCGTCGAGGGAGAGAACATTCCCACCGAGGTGAGGAACCCGGCAAGGGACCGTCTGAGTCTCGGGGTGAGGGCAAGGTCAGAATGCAGGGTACAACATATGCCATGTCACACAAAACCCCTCCAATTGGAGGGAAGCCTCCAGAGGTAGACTTTTAATCCGCAAATAAAGTATGTGCCATTGTAAGCAGTCAAGGTAAGCACCACCCCCAAAACACACACACACACACGCACACACACACACTGACACACACACTGACACACACACACACAGACAGACACACACACACAGACACACAAATACACATACACACACAGACAGACACACACAGACACAAACAGACACACAGACACAGACATACAGACACACACACAGTCACACATAGACACCCACACAGAGACACACACACATACAGACCCAAACAGGCACACGGACACACACAGGCACACATACACAGACACATACACAGACACACACACACACACACACACACACAGACACACACACAGACACATACAGACACATACAGACACACACACACATGCACACACAGACACGAACACAGACACATGCACACACAGATACACATACGCACACAGACAGACACATACAGACACAGACACAGACACACACACACAGTCACACACAGACACCCACACACAGACACACACACAGTCACACACACAGACACAGACACATAGACACACACAGTCTCTCACACACACAGACACACGCACACAGACACACACACACAGACATATACAGACACAAACAGACGCACGGACACAGACACACACAGTCACACAAAGACACACATACAGACACATACAGACACACCGACACACACACAGTCACACACAGACACGCGCACACACATAGACGCACACACACAGACATGCACACACAGACACACGCCCACAGACCCACACACACACAAACACACGGTCACTCACTCTCACACACACACACAGATACATACAGACACAAACACACACAGACACACACACAGTCACACAAAGACACACACACAGACACAGACACACAAAGACACACACAGACACACACATGCATATACGCACACACACACACATGCATACACACACACACACACACACACACACACACAGAGCCTGGGAGTAGGGTTATTCCAGAGATAGCCTGAAGTTCTCTTGTGGCTGGCAGACCAATCAAATATAAAGTGTCCATATTCTGTTAAATTCTGAATAGGTTCGACCCAGGGGATGGCAGAAGAGTGTTCACTCGTTCATACAAAAGTACCTTTAGAAGGCTTCACTTCCCTCCTGAAGCAAATGGTGTAGTCGATGGTGTTGTTGAGACCTACAAGGGAGGGGGGCCTATGCAGTTGGTTATAATTAGGGTGATACCAGTCCCTGAATGAGGTCAGATTGTACCCTTCCAACTGTAATTCCCGTGCGTCATCGGTGTTAGCAGGATCACTGGAAAAGCTGTGCCGCAGTAGCCATTCAGCCAATTTGTGCCAGTGAAAAGGTATGGGTCACAAAGGGATTGCCCCCTGAGTGGGTAGTGTGTGGGCACATACCCAGCAGTGGGTGTCTCTCCCCATTACGTGGGCTCTCTGGAAGGCCAGGTCCAAAAAGGTGTTATGTTTGGGGATGTCAGTTTGAAATCTATCTGTTCTCAAGGTTCCATTTCCCAAAGTCCCCGATGTTACAAGTATGGAAAACATCTTTGTCCTTAATCGGTGTTGGTTTCCATGCTGACTCTTTTGCAGTCGCTTCTGTGTACCCATCGGGGCTACTCTTGTACCTTCACAGCCGTGGGGGTGGTCAGCAGCACCTGGAACAGTCCTCTCCATCTCGGTCCCAGCTTCTTTCATTCCCAGTCCTTTATCAGCAGCAGGGTAGTCCCCTTCAGGCAAATCTCCGTGCTCTCGGTAAACCTGGTGTACCTGTGTGGGATATGGTAAATTAATGTTACTTCAGCAATTCTCAATTCATATTTGTTGAATTCAGTCTGTTTTGTCCCTGCCGTGTGGACATCACACACACTTGCAAGTGCGAAATAAAGGGCACTACTGATTCAGATCTTGTCTCGGACTGAAATTATTGCAGTGAGTGAGCTTTGTGTCTCACAATACCCTTGATTAGATTCCAACGTGTAACTCACTCCCATGTAGATGTGACTCTGTTTATAAAATACCCTAAAACCTTCAATTATACTCTACTCTGTGACTCACTCCCTGTTATCTGTTATTCTATGTATAAACCACCACAAACACTTCGATATGATTCCAGTCTGTAACTTAACTGTCATGTTAAGATCATGTTCCTAAACCAATCACCTGATAAGAACATTCAATGTATCATTTGTCCTCCTATTTGTTGTCACTACCATCATGTTAACTTTCTGATGTTAACGTACAAGATCAGACAAAGCCCCTGGACAATAACATTTCAGAATTTCTCATCATTTTAAATACAAAAATTCTACTTTTCTATTCTTTTTGCAAATCACATTCCACTACATTCTGTTCCACCTGCCAACGTTTTAAATATAATTCACAACACACAGACAGCAAAGTAAATGACATGATGGGATGTAGCAAACTCTGTTACACTCAGTACCTTCATGTTGTAATGTAATGATATCCAGACAGAAACCTGCCCTCCCTCAGGGACAAAACCTCCCTGGGTCAGGAAGTGTAGACTGGGCAGGGAATGAGGATTTTAATCTGTCACTGAGTGAGTTTGGAAATCTGTGCTGCACATGGACATTTCTCCACATTATATTCCATCTGCCAATGACTTGCCCACTCAGTGAAGCTGCCATATCAGGTCACAGCCTCTTTGGTCATCCCCACATCTTTCTCTCTCACCCAATGTGGGACTTGTCAATGAACCTATAGACATCACATAGAAACAATAGACAATAGATGATAGAAGATAGGAGCAGGAGTAGGCCATTCGGCCCCTCAAGCATGCTCTGGCATGCAATATGATCAAGGCAGATGGTTGAGTTGAATTCCCTAATCCCATTCTCCACTCATGTCCCTTGTTTCATTTAGACAAAAGAACGAAACCAACATAGTGTACGTGAGAGAGAGAGAGAGAGAGAAAGGGGGAAGAGAGAGATTGGGTGTGGGAAAGAACAATAGTGAGATGGTGTATGGGAGAGAGAGAGAGCGGGAGATGGAGTATGAGAGAGATGACATATGTCTTTGTGTCTGTCTGTGTGTGGGGGTGTGTGTTGGAGACAGTTTAAACTGAGTTGAACTCTATGTCTCTGCTTGGGGAATACTTGTCCTTCAGATATTTGACTGCAACATCAGAGAGAGCTCTCCCTGTGCTGCACCTGACACGGGGTCATTAATGCGGACAGTGGAAAGAGACCTTTACTTTGTACCTCCCTCCATTGAACAGGACACATGATCAGAATGTGCTGATGATACACAAATTGCCAATGGAGTCAACAGGGAAGAGCAGGCGACGTCAGGATGATACAAGCAGACACTGTTTACTGTCGTTGGGAAGGTGTCTGAGGATGAAAGTAGTCCACATGATTGCTGATGTCATCTCAGTAAAACACTCACAGAGAAACTTCCTTACCGCCAATTAATATGATTTACAGAATTCCAGTGAAATAGGACTGTAAGGGCTGAGGGCTTTCTGTTTGTCATAAAGAGCAAAATAGTCACCCAATGTCCTTGGGGGAAGGGGCCTGGCCTGGAAAGTAACTGAGTGATGGACATTTATAAAACACATTTCATGTCTTCAGTGTCACCTCAAACTGGGTGACAGGGAATGGAGCAGTTTTGTAATGTCCTCAGTGTGAATGACGGAATGGGGAAGCTCATTTCAGAGACAGGGCGAGAGAGTTACAGACACAGATACAGAGTCAGAGACAGACAGGGAGAGGATGGGAGTGTCCTGGAGATGTTTCAGAGCTGACTCTGAGACAGACACGAGCTGTACAGCAGAAGATGGGAGGGAATCATTCTCTGTTACCTACAGTGCACTGGACACAGTCTCTCTGAATGTCTGAGATGATGGGATCCTGTGTTCTGTTTGCTGAGAACACAAAGTGATGTGGGACAGTAAGATGCAAGGAGGAGATAGAAAGACTGGGAAGGGGGTTGAAAGGTTCAGTGAGTGAGGCAGTCAGGCATAATCTGTGCAATATCACACAGAGAAATGGGAGGCTTTGTTACTTCATTTTAATCTTGAAATGATTTCAGATATTGTTAGAGTTTTGGATGATGATTCTAATCCTCGACCCAAAAGCAGCAAGAAGCCTTTCTCATTCTCCATCCCAGCAGTTTCCAATATTGTCTCAAAAACTTTCATTCCTTCTGATCCTTCTAAATCTCAGGGAGACAACCCTGGGTTTGGGTCATTTCCCACCCTTCCCAGTGACCCCTTTCTGTCCAGCTATCATTCTGGTGAATCTATACTGCACTCAGATACACATGCACTCCCCAAGTCCCCACTCTTTCCAGCCTCTCCCTGATAATAAAGTCAATGTCAGCGCTGAGCTCACATGAAATGGCTGCCATCAACATACCTAAGATGGTTGACATCTTTGAAATCTTTCGTCCTGGTATTGTGGATTAAAACAGCCCCCTCACAGTTTGTCCGTGATCATCTCTCAGCCTCCTGCAGATGGAATACAGTGAGCTGGGCAGTGATGGTCTTTGAATCTCAGACTGAGGAGGGACAATCCAGACTAAAAGGTACGATGCTAGTCTGGGGGCAGGAACAGAGAAGGATTCAGTTATGGATCAGGAAATCTGTCAGCACAAGAGAAGGGAACATGTCTCAAAAACTCTTCTACAATTGGGTGACATCATCACATTGGCTTTCTGCGACTTGTGTACAAGGATCTGGAAAATATTGTTGAATGTTTAATAAGTCCTGGTTTAAAGACATATTTCACCCAATAATGCAAGGCCCTGGTGGGATCACACACGCACACACACACACATACACACACACACACAACACACAGACAGACACACAAATACACACACAGACACACACACAGACGCACACAAACATGCACACATACACACACAAGCGCACACACACAAACACACACACACAGACGCAAACACACACACAGACCCACAAGCACACATAAACACACACACACACGCATACACACACACAAACACACACTAACTCACACAAACGCACAGACACATACACACACTCGCACATACACAAACACACACACACACACACTCGACACACAATTTACACAGGGACACGGAATGACCAAATATATAACGCTTTCCAAGTATGAAAGCTCCATTAAAGAATCCCTGGATGTCGGATGAACACAGGACATTCACACAACTGGGTCAGGCTGAAGACTCACCTCCCACCGACACTGAGAGGCTCCTGTGTCACACTCCGGATTGGAATTAGACGTGGTGTTTTGGAGCAGGACATGGCACATGAGATTAGGACGACTGTCCGTGTGGATGTTCAGAGCCAGCAATCTAACCGTGAATCAGAACAGAACTGAGCGTCAAACAAAGACATTGGTGTTGAATATGTGGCGTTCTTCCATTTTTGTTTTGTGTGTGTGTAAGATGGGGAGAGGCGGGCCCAAGTTTCAATCAGCATCTCTCATCAGATTATACCTGCCGTTAAATGTTTTGATTGTGATCTCATCGAGGGAGTTTTACCCTGTATCAAACTCAATGCTTTACCTGACCAGGGAGGGAATGATGGGGGCAGGGTAGAAGGAGATTTATTCTGTTCGTAACTCCTTCCCTGGAAGTGTTTGATGGGGATACACTTAAGGGAGCTTTACTGCTGAGGGGTGGCAGGGTGGCTCAGTGTTTGGCACTGCTGCCTCACAGCGCCAGGGACCTGGGTTCGATTCCAACCTCTGGCGACTGTCTGTGTGGAGTTTGCACATTCTCTCTGTGTCTGCATGGGTTTCCTCCCGGTGGTCCGGTTTCCTCCAACACTCCAAAGCTGGGCAGGTCAGGGTGAAAAGGTCATGCTAAATTGCCCACAGTGTTGAGGGATGTTTAGATTAGGTGCATAAGTCAGGGATAATTCCGGATAATAGGGGAGGGGAATGGGTCTGGGTGGGTTACTCCTCGGAGGGTCGGTGTGGACTTGTTGGGCTGGAGGGCCTGTTTCCATCCTGTAGGGATTCTTGGAGTCTACCTATACCACACACAGTCCCTGTCCTGAGAGTGTTGATGGGAACAGTGTGTCAGATTTAACCTGAACAACTGATCCATCATCCACTGCTGTTTGTGGAAGAGAGTTCCACACCTCTCCCACCCTTTGTGTGTCAAAGTGCTTCCTAACATCCCTCCTGAACGCTCTGGGCCCACATTCCCAGACTCTGTTCCCTCTCCTTCTAGAATCTCCAACCAGTGGGAATCATTGATCTTGATCGACCCTGTCTGGTACTGTTCATATCTTGAAGATACTGATCAGATCATCCCTTAACCTTCTCAGTGCGACAGAAAACCGGCCTCAATCCCTCCTCAGAATATAATTCAAGGCCCAAGATTGTTTTTAGATTAGACTTAGATTAGATTAGACTTACAGTGTGGAAACAGGCCCTTCGGCCCAACAAGTCCACACCGACCCGCCGAAGCGCAACCCACCCATACCCCTACATTTACCCCTTACCTAACACTACGGGCAATTTAGCTTGGCCAATTCACCTGACCCGCACATCTTTGGACTGTGGGAGGAAACCGGAGCACCCGGGGGAAACCCACGCAGACACGGGGAGAACGTGCAAACTCCACACAGTCAGTCGCCTGAGTCGGGAATTGAACCCGGGTCTACAGGCGCTGTGAGGCAGCAGTGCTAACCACTGTGCCACCGTGCCGCCCACTAACCCTCTTGTAACCCTCCATTCTGCTCCCTCTATGTACTCCAACCTGATAACCACATGATTGCACTGAACTCCATCTAACACAGTTTACCCATCCACCCAGTCCCTCAATCTCCCTGTGTAATTGATGGGACTATCTGGGTGGATCAAGATCTCCCGCACACAAACCCGTTTGTACCTAACCCCATGTTTTTGATAAAGTCCCACATAGGAGGGTAGTGAGCAAAATTAGGGCACATGGTATTGGGGGCAAAGTACTAACTTGGATTGAAAGCTGATAGGAAACAAAGAGTAGTGATAAACGGCTCCATTTCGGAATGGCAGGCAGTGACCAGTGGGGTACCGCAGGGATCAGTGCTGGGGCCGCAGCTTTTTATAATGTATGTTAATGATATAGAAGATGGTATTCGTAATAACATTAGCAAATTTGCTGATGATGCTAAGCTGGGTGGCAGGGTGAAATGTGATGAGGATGTTAGGAGATTACAGGGTGACCAGGACAGGTTAGGTGAGTGGTCAGATGCATGGCAGATGCAGTTTAATGTGGATAAATGTATGGTTATTCACTTTGGTGGCAAGAACAGGAAGGCAGATTACTATCTAAATGGAATCAATTTAGGTAAAGGGGCAGTACAGAGAGATCTGGGTGTTCTTGTACACCAGTCAATGAAGGTAAGCATGCAGGTACAGCAGGTAGTGAAGAAAGCATGCTGGCCTTCATAACAAGAGGCATTGAGTATAGAAGCAAAGAGGTTCTTCTGCAGCTGTACAGGGCCCTGGTCAGACCACACCTGGAGTACTGTGTGCAGTTCTGGTTTCCAAATTTGAGGAAAGACATTTTGGCTATTGAGGGAGTGCAGCATAGGTTCACGAGGTCAATTCCTGGAATGGCAGGATTACCTTACACTAAAAGACTGGAGCGACTGGGCTTGTATACCCTTGCGTTTAGAAGACTGATAGGGGATCTGTTTGAGACATATAAGATTATTAAAGGATTGGACACTTTTGAGGCAGGAAACGTTTCAGCTGATGGGTGAGTGCCAAACCAGAGGGCACAGCTTAAAAATACGGGGGGTAGACCATTTAGGACAGAGATGAGGAGTAACTTCTTCACCCAGAGAGTGGTGGCTGTGTGGAAGGCTCTGCCCCAGAGGGCAGTGGAGGCCCAGTCTCTGGATTCATTTAAGAAAGATTTGGACAGAACTCTCAAGGATTGTGGAATCAAGGGTTATGGAGACAAGGCAGGAACAGGATACTGATTAAGGATGATCAGCCATGATCATATTGAATGTTGGTGCTGGCTCGAAGGGCAGAATGGCCTACTCCTGCACCTATTGTCTATTGTCTAATATTGTCCCTGTCCTGGGAGTGTTTGATGGGACAGTGGAGAGGGAGGTTTACCCTGCATCTAACCCCTTGTGTTCCCTGTCCTGGGAGTGTTTGATGGGACAGTGGAGAGGGAGATTTATCCTGCATCTAACCGCTTGTGTTCCCTGTCCTGGGAGTGTTTGATGGGACAGTGGAGAGGGAGATTTACCCTGCATCTAACCCCTTGTGTTCCCTGTCCTGGGAGTGTTTGATGGGACAGGGGAGAGGGAGATTTACCCTGCATCTAACCCCTTGTGTTCCCTGTCCTGGGACTGTTTGATCGGACAGTGTAGAGTGAGATTTACTCTGTAGCTAACCCTGTGCTGTCACCGAGCGAGGAATGTTTGATGGGACAGTCGAGAGGGAGATTTACTCTGTATCTGACACCGTGCTGCCCCTGACCTGGGAGTGTTTGATGGGACAGACGAGAGGCAAATTTACTCTGTATCTAACCCCATGCTGTCCCTGTCCTGCGAGTGTTTGATGGGGGAACAGTGTAGAGGGAGATTTACTCTGTATCTAACCCCGTGCTGTCCCTGTCCTGGAAGTGTTTGATGGGGGAACAGTGTAGAGGGAGATTTACTCTGCATCTAACCCCGTGCTGTCCCTGTCCTGGGAGTGTCTGATGGGGGAGCAGTGTAGAGGAATCTTTGTTCTGTGTCTAATCTCAGTGCTGTCACTGCCTGGGAGTGTTTGAATGCACAGTGTAGAGGGAATTTTACTCTGTATCTAACTCTATTCTACCCCAACTCTGGGAGATTCAGATGGAGAAAGTGTGGAGTGACACATACTCTCTATCTAACCCAGTCATGGAGCTGCCCTGAGTGTGTTTGATGAGGACAGGATGAGGGAAGTGGGTGACTTAATCAATACCTCACCCCACGCTAAATGTGGACAGGAAATATGAATCATTTCAGGTACTGGGAGATTTACTCTGTACCTAACACCACTCACTACCTGGCCTGGAGATTTAGATGGGGATGGTTTTGATGTGGGGAGTCTGGTGAAATGGCAGTAGAACTGAAATAATGGGAGATGTGAAGGGATGCTTGTTGGATAATAGGCTGAAGACAAGATAAACTAACCAGTCAAATGTTACATTGGGAGAGGAACAGAGAAAGCTGCTGGGTCATTTCTGTTCTGTTACATCTCTCCAAGTTTCAGATTGGGGCTGAATTCCTGTCACAATGAGGAATGTCTCAAAAGCTGTTTTCTGTGCTGCATTAATGCATCATCAAAATGTGAATTCCCTTTGCAGAAAATAGAGACAGCTCATTGAAGGTGTGCGCGCTTGGGAGAGAAAGAAAGCATGAGCATGAAAGTGTGTGTGAGAGAGACAAAGGGTGTACGCAAGTGAGAAAGAGAGTGTGAGCACATGTGAAAGATAAAGAGTGTGTGAGAGTAAGAAAGATAATGTGTGAGACAGAGTGTGAACGTGTGTGAAGCTGTGAGCGTGCACAAGAGAAAGAGTGTGAACGTGTGCAAGAAAAAGACTGCGCATGTGTGAAACAGTGCACGCATGTTCAAGGGATAGAGTGTGCACGCGTGCGAGAGAAAGTGTGCATGCGAGACAGAGAGAATTTATTTGTGACAGAGAGTTTGCATGTGTGCGAGGGAAAGGGTGTTTGTGAGAGTGTGTGTGAGAGAGAAAGTGTGTATGAGAGAGAACACGAGTGTACACAAGTGAGAAAGAGTGTGTGCGCTTTGAGATGGTGTGCACATGTGAGAGACAAAGAGTGTCTGCAAGTGAGAAAGAGAATGTGCATGTGCGAGGGAAAGAATGTAGGGTGAGAGAGAGAGTGTGTGCAATTGGGAGAGAAAGGGTGTGCACGTATTCGAGAGAATGAGAGTGTATGTGCGCGAGAGCGCGAGAATGTATGTGTGAGAGTATATGTGAGACAACGTGTGTGCGAGTGAGTATGTACATGTGTGAGTGTGAGCATGTGTGAGAAAGAGTGTGTGAGAGTGAGTGTGTCAGTGAGTGTGAGAGACAGTGAGTCTGTGTATGTCTGTGTGTCAGTGAGTGTGTGCATATGAGAAACAGCGAGTGTGTGTGTGTGAGAGAGTGTATGTGTGATTGTCATAGTGTATGAGAAATTGTTCGAGTATGCATTTGTCTGTAAGAGTGGGAGTCTTGGATTGTGAGTGCCTGTGTGTGTAAGTGTGCACATCAGTGTGGATATCTGATGGGACGTGTGTGTGTGTGTGTGTGTGTGTGTGTGTGTTGGGGAGGGGTGCAGCAGAGAGGGGAAATGTGGGTGTTGAGCGGCTGGCATGTGATTGATGTTTGAAATTCCCAAAGTCTGCCGATATATTAGAGAAAAGGAAAGGAAATAGAAGATTGAAGGTCAAGTTGGAAATGGCTGCATGTAGAGCAGAGCAGGGAGAGACAGACAGGGACAGAGAAGAGAGAGACAGAGAGAGAGAGAGAAAAACAAACAGGCAGACAGGGATAGAGACAGTGAGTTCGAGTTTGGAAACTACAGGTCCAGCAGGAAAGCTCCAAGAGATCCTCAGCAAATATTCCCCTCTCTTCCCAGACCTGTGTGTGTCAGGGGGTCTAAAGGCTGGCTCTTAGCCACTAGGTTGGTACCAATGTTAGACATTTTCAAACTGCACTGGCACAACTAACAAGGCTTCAAACAGAGTTGAACAAATCAGGAACGCTAAAACTTTCCTGTCCCAGAATTAACATCTTGTGGGCAGCAAGATCAAACAAGGCTCCTGTCCTGGGAATTAACATCTCAATGACACAGAGAGCACCCCAGGGAGCAGACTGACAGATGTTACAATGTGTCAGTGATTGCAGGGGTGGAGTCCACAAACCACTCAGTGAAGATTTTTTAATTTCAAAAAAATATACTTTATTCGTAAAATAATTTGATGTTCTGTACGGTTGGTCATGCCATACACATGTAAACATTTACATACAGAGATCAGAATTTATCATTTTTATACATGTCTGTACATTTTTCAACCATATGCCCATATAATTAGCTGAGGCGTCAGCAGAGCCCAAATGACCGCATGGGCCCCCTGTTAGACAGGCAGATGTGAAACGGTGGTCTTTCCCCACCGCGCCTTGGTGGTGTTTGCCCCAAGTTTAAGCGCGTCCCTCAACACGTAGTCCTGGACCTTGGAATGTGCCAGTCTGCAACACTCAGTCGGGGTCAACTCCTTCAGCTGGAAGATCAACAGGTTTCGGACCACCCAGAGAGCGTCCTTCACCGAGTTGATGATCCTCCAGGCACAGTTGATGTTCGTCTCGGTGTGCGTCCGGGGAACAGGCCGTAGAGCACGGAGTCCCGCGTCACGGCGCTGCTCGGGACGAACCTCGACAAACACCACTGCATTCCTCTCCAGACTTCCTCTGCATAGGCACATTCCAGAAGGAGGTGTGTGACAGTCTCTTCCCCCCCGCAGCCACTTCGAGGGCGGCGTGCGGTGCGGCTGAGAGTCCGGGCGTGCATAAAGGATCTCACAGGTAGAGCCCTTCTCACCACCAGCCAAGCCATGTCTTGGTGCTTGTTGGAAAGTTCTGGCGATGAGGCATTCTGCCAAATGGCTTTGACAGTCTCTCAGGGAACCACTCGATAGGATCTGCCCTCTCCTTTTCCAGAAGGGTCTCGAGGACACTACGTGCTGACCACTTCCTGATGGACTTGTGGTCAAAGGTGTTTTTCTTCATAAACTTCTCCACGAAGGAAGATAAATGTGGACAAGAATTATTTAGATTTATTCTTCAAATGAGCTGTTTTCTCTGTCGCTGTTGAGAACAAGCAGCTCTCCCTGTTTGGTGCATGTGTTTGTTTTGGTTAATTGCTGTCTTCTGATTTGTTTGTATTTTGATGTTGTTGTGATAGTCTGCAATGTACTGGGGATGAGTTATGGGGGGTGCAGGGGCCGCTTTTAAAACTGGGATCTTGCTGTGTAATTCTGCATCAAACTGCTCTCGCTCACCGCCCCGACCTCCCTAAATTATTTTTTCTCCCTTTTATCCCAAAGAATCTTTGTTGGGAAAGCTGGAACGTGAAGATCCAAAATGCTTGGGACCAGGAAAGCCTTGGACAAGAGCAACCTCCAGAGGGGAGCACGGGCCAGAGGCCTGAGGCCTGGTTGCTAGGCTGCAGCGTGTGGGGCCCAGGTGAGAGGTGGTCTGTTTATAACCCCGAGGTTTATTCTCCACTGCGGGGTTGGGGGAGTGCGGAGGCCTGGTTTGTAGGGCCTCTGGTTAATTGGGTCCTGTCAGATTGTGGCCCTGTCGTTTTTAAAATGGGTTTGAAGCCTGGGTTTAAAGTAACCAGAGTTTTGGGATTGTGACACAAACAGGTTAACCTGCAGGATCTGTGAGGCAGGACTCCCGAGGAGGGAAATAATACCCAAAATATCTGACCCTCTGTGAAGTTTGGTCACAATGTCAGAGGAATGTGGGTCATAGAGAGGGTAGGATGATCAATGAGCCATCGTTATTTGAAGTGGAGGGGAATAAAGATTACAGGGTACAGGATTAAATTAGAGAGAAACAGACAAAGAGAGATCTCAGAGATGGAGAGAGAGGGGACAGAGAGAGAGAGAGCGAGAGGGAACAGAGAGATCTCAGAGATGGAGAGTAAGCTAGGAGGAACAGAGAGAGAGAGAAGGAACACGGGTGGGGAGTAACAGATAGAGGTGTCAGAGATGGAGAGAGAGTGAGGGGGTTACAGAGAGGGACGAACAGAGGGACAAGTGTTTGGAATTTGTTGAGCAGTTGGCTTGGTCCCTCTGTTGTCCTGGAGACAGAATCGAACCCTTAACCAACGCCAGTGACACACACGATCTGTCTGATGTCACACTGCTGCAGTGGGATCTTGCTGTGTGTATTTCTAGCCTCTGGTTAACTGGTCTATTGTGATTTCTTTGTGTTTCGATGTTGCTGTGATGTGATGCAATGCATTAATGATGCAATAATTAAACTGAACCAGTATCACAGGAAAGTGAGAGATTGTGGAAGGCCAAAGAGCAGTGGGATCTTGCTGTGCTTTTAGTACCACTGTTGGATTTTATTTCAAATCAATTTTTATTTGTCTCTGTCAGTTCCCAGAGGAGGAGATTGGATCCAGGAGCTGAACCTCAGGACGGTGCAGAGACTGAGAGAATCAGATCATTTCTGCCGCCTGGAATCGTCAGACAAGAGCCAGAAACAGAGAGAGAGAGAACAATCAGAAACTGGCCTGTCTCCTTGTTCATTTACACACACACAGACACAGGCATTAGAATTGTGGGGTTCAGGCCGTCTCTGTAGGATATTTATCACAAGGGGCATGTTCTGGGCTGGGGGCAAAGGGGCAGAAAGATGGAGAGGGAGCTGCTGCACAGTCTGATCCCACAGATGTCACTGCCTCTCTCTTGCTCTCCAGCTCCCACCTCTCCCTTTGTGTCCCCAGCTCACTCTCTCTGTCTCTGTCTGTCCCATATCTTTCCTTCTATCCCCATCCTTCCCATCTCCTCCCTGTTCACATTCCCCTGTAGATTCCCTTCCTACAACTCTCTGGATCCTCCCTCTTTCCTGGAACTGTTGAATTGTTCAATCTCCAACCTCCCTGCTAACCTCTCCCCACACCCCTCTCTGTGTCAACCCTGCGGGATCTTGTTGAGACTGCCTGAGGATCATTCTATCTGCTTAATACCATCAACCCACCTCTCTTTCACTAGCTGTCTGTTGTATCTCTCCCCTGTGGCTGCTCTTCCTTCATTCTCTCCCTCTCTCTGGCTGTCTCTCTCTCTCTCTCTCTCACCTTTGGATTTCTCTCCCTGGACTTTTACTTTCTCTCTCCCCCTCCCTCCCTGTGTTAGGCATTTCTCTCTCTCTGTCTGTCTGTTTGTCTCTGTCTCTCTCCCTCTGTCCGGTCTACCCCTCCCTAAGTGGTTTGTTCTCTCTGTCCTGTTCTCTCCCTGGGTTTTACACGCTCTCCTGTCTGTCCCCTGTTTCTCTCCCTGGGAGTTTCATTCCCTGGGATCTTTCTCTGTCCTTTGTTCTCTCTGCCTGGGTGTTTCTCTCTCTCCTTCCCTGGTTTCACACTGTGCCTCTCTCTCTCTCCCCATCTCTGTCCTTCCGCCTCTCTCTGGGATCTTTCTCTGTCCTTGGCTCGCTCTGTGTCCCTCCCTCAGTCTCTGTCCCTCATCTCACTCGCTTTCTCTACTCCCTTTCTCTCTGTCCCTCATTTCACTCACTTTCTCTCCCCCTCCCTATCTGTCCCTCCCTCCCTCTGTCCTGCTGTTCCTGTCCCAGGTAGATATGAACCTTGTGATTATTGACAAATTTACCAGGTGGGTCGGGGCCTACCCTACCTAGAACTGATCAGCTAACGCTGTGGCAAGGGTTGTAGCTGAGGAGGGGATTCCCAGGTGGAGGTGGGGGGTGGGGATGGGGTTTGGGGAAGTGGGGGGGTGGTGCCGTCCCAGATGGGCTTCAACCGGGGACCCAATTTCACTGTAAGAGTTGTAAAAACCACATGTCAGCTGATGGGAATTAAACTGAAATTTCACACACCCGACCATCCACAAAGTTCAGGCATGGTGGAGTGAATGAACAGAACTCTTAAACCCTCCCTTGCTAAGGCCATGCAGGACTCTGACAAACTCCAGTCCACCACAAGCCGGTCGAATGGTTTGACCCCTTACGAGTCGATGACAGGTCGGGCAATGTAACTGCCCGATTCCATCATCATGGGAGGGTTCCGATGCTGGCCCTCGCTGCGATAGAATACATCGCTATGTGCTCGAACTGAGCACCCAGCTGAAGGAGATGTGGAAAACAGTTCGGGACAAACAGGAAGGTGAGGGAGGGATGAACAGAGGCAATTAGAGGATTGTGCGGAGGTCCCATCGGTGGGTAGGAAGGTTATGGTTAAGACTCTCCTCAGCACCAAATGAATTGTGCCAACCTCAGTCCTGCTCCCCGGAGTAGGCGCGGGGTTCCATGTTAATACATACCTAACCATGTTCTATCAGCACACACAGCAAAATAACATCTCGAAATGCTGGGTGTGTACTCGAATCCCTGCACACTCTATTGGGGGGATTCCCCTGAGTCCCATTCCGTTTAATAAATCCAAAATGGTGGAATGATGATTGGACCAGAACAGATCCTCACATTTATCCATTTGGGGGATGGGCAGGGGTTAGGTCTGACAGAGAATCTCCCCGGTCATTCATGTGAGGCCCTGACCAGACCATTTCTGCTGCCAATGATGAGGTCACCTGGGAGACCACGGGTTATAACATGCAAAACTATAAAGGTTGGTTCCGGCCTCACTACATCCTTTAACATACACCCCTCTGGCTCTGACCCTCACAAACACCGCGGGTGAAGGAACGCCCACGGGGGCGATTTGTTTTAATTCCACATCAGGGTGGAATGCCAGAACCAGCAAATGTTCCCGTTCCCTGCTCCTTACCCTGTCCGCCCGCCAATCGTTTCTTTCTGGAATATTCTGAGCCTTGAGGTTGTCAACATGACGACAGAGAAAACGTACAAAACCATTTGGACATCAATTCCGTCTGATTACCTGAGGCCTTACAATGAGAATTACTCTGACCGTGCTGTCAAGGCCTACCCTTGGCTCCCTCCATATTGGTCTGGATCTTGCTCCCTTGCCTATGTGCTACCTTTTGTTTACCATTACAGTTCCCTTTGCGTTCATCCCAAACTGCATCCACCTCAATCCAAACGGTCCATCACTGAGACCGAGCGATTCTGCATGTTCACCTTCCCTGCCTATGGGAGTGCTAAGGCTGCTAGGGAACTGATCAATATGGCCTCCACCTTGGAAAGGCTGGCTAATGAGACTGCCGATGGCTTTGCAGCGGTAAGCATGGCCATCTCCGAGGTGTCGGCTGAGGTCATTGCCACCCGTACTGTTGTGTTGTCGTGCGAGTGGAGCTGAAAATGTTGCTGGAAAAGTGCAGCAGGTCAGGCAGCTTCCAAGGAGCAGGAGAATTGACGTTTCGAGCATGAGCTCTTTTTCCTGAAGAAGGGCTCATGCCTGAAACATTGATTCTCCTGCTCCTTGGATGCTGCCTGACCTGCTGCGTTTTTCCAGCAAGACCTATTCAGCTCTGATCTCCAGCATCTGCAGTCCTCACTTTCTCCCATCTTATTCGTCACCCATAAAACAAATCATAATTTCTCATTTATTACCTCAGCTCGGAGTGTACGATCTACGTTTGCAATTTTGGGACAGAATTAGTCCTTGTCTTATTACCATTATCTGATTTGCATAATGACCAAAGTTTTACATCAGCTGCCAATCTATTATCATTATCTATTCTTTGACACTCTGATTTACCTGATGCTCAATTTCAATTCTTTGATGATGTTACTAATCCTAAATTCTACTGTCAATATCAACCATTATTACTTTGTACATGAGATGTGGGGGATCTCTGACTAAAATAGCATTTAGGCCCATCCCTAACATCCCCAGTGAAGACGGTGGTGTGCTGATCAGAGTCACTGCTGTTTCTGCATTTACCTGCATGCACTTTGTCTTATTCACTGGTGGGACGTGAGCATCACTGGTCCAGACCTGGCTGGGAACGCTGCCTGTTCCCAGTTGCTCCTCCATAATGTGTGGGGGTGAGCTGCCTTGTTGAACCACTGCAGTCCGTGTGGTGTAGGTAGACCCACAATGCTGTTAGGGAGGGAGCTCCAGGATTCTGACCCAGTGAAGGGACGGTGATATATTTCCAAGTCAGGATGGTGAGTGGCTTTGAGGTGAATGTGCAGGGATTTCCGTTCTCATCTATCTGCTGCTCTTGTCCTTCTGGATGGTAGAGTTTGTGGGTTAGGAAGATGCTGTCCGAGGGCCTTTGGTGAACTTCTGCAGTACATCTTGTAGGTGGTCCACACTGCTGCTGCTGAGAAACAGTGGTGGAGGGAGTGGGTGTTTGTGGATGTGGTGCCAACTAAGCAGCTGCTTTGTTCTGGTTTCTGCCACCAGAAAAAAAAAATCCAGGATGAAGCAGCCGCTTGGTTGGCATCACATCCCCAGACATCCCCTCCCTCCATCACTGACACTCAGTAGTAGCAGTGTTTACCAACTACATTGTGCATTGCAGGAATTCACCAAAGATCCTCACACAGCATCTTCCAAACCCACGAGCACTTCCACCTCGAAGGATAAGGGCAGCAGATAGATGGGAACATCACCCCTTCAAATTCCCCTCTGAGTCACTCACCATCCTGATTTAGAAATATATTGTTATCCCATCAGTGTTAAAGGCAGCTCAGCAGTCCCTTCTCAGGGGCAATTCGGCATGGGGAATAACTACAGACTCAGTCAGTGATACCTACATCCCACGAGTGAATAAAACAAAATCATTTCATGGTTTGGAAACAGTCGGACCCTCCTGTGGGCTTCACGGAGGAGTTTTATTTATTCACAACACAAGGAATCCGTGTAACCAGGTATTTTACTGCGTTACTGATCTTCGCTCTGAACTGAGACAATGTTGCTGCATAAATAAATGTGTTTGTGCAACAGCTTAGGTTCCGCAGCATGTAACCAACTGCACTGAAGTGATCTAGAAAAGGTGAGTAATCATCAGGATTGATTCCTTGAATGATATAATATAAGAAAACCACAACAACAATTAACCAGAGGAGGATGAAGTTCCCAGAGATGGTGAAGAGTAAAATCACAGCCTTCCTTCTGCTCTCCATCTCTGGGTCTCTGTGATTCTCTCCTTTGCTCTCACCCTTCAGCCTCTTCCGGACTCGACTGGTCACTAAAATGTGTCTGACTGTCAGAGCATTGAGCAACAGAATTAAAGCGAATGGCAGTAAAGGGGTTAAAACTGTATCGAGCCAATCTAATACCACCCACCAAGTCTCAGTGAAGTAGCCTAGCTTTGTTTTACAGTAGAATGGCACATTGTTGATTATCCTCACAGGCTCATGTTCGAAATAGAAGGGGATGTTTTTTCAGACAGAACAGGGTGCAGGTTGTTGCCAGAACCACAGTCGCAGCTTTCTCAGTGCAATATTTTGTTCTCAGCTTCTGACAATAAATGGTCACAAATCGGTCAAAGGAGAAAGTGACGGTGAACCAGACAGAGCAGTCCGTGGCTGCACGACGCAGTGCCCCAATAACACTGCACACAGGAGTGATGTCCAGGAAAGACTGCAAGTAATAATAGATAGGTAATCTCAACAGTATAACCTCAGTAATAATGACCATCAGATCGGCAGCTGCCATAAACACCAGGTAACGGGTAGTGCAAGGGGAAACACCACAGTTTTGCCTGGAAAGGACTGTAACTGCGAGCAAATTTACTGTGGGAGACAAATGGGAAAAGAAACAACAAATTATTGATCAGAAATACCCCCTTCCCATTCCAGAGAGCAACAACAAGGTTTTACCAACAAATTCCCATGCACTGTGTGACTGGGAGTAGTTGGGTGTGAGTGAGTTTGAGTATCAGACTTTAACACTCACTCCAGATTGTCCTCCAGCCCAGTCAGTCTCAAGATTCTAGAGGTTAGACAGATATTGATCTGACAGCCACACCTCGGAGAGCAGAAGGAAGTCTATGATTTTCTTTGGTTGCATGGTAAGGTGCAGAACACCATTAGAATCCTCAATCCAAAATCTGTTGGAGGACTAGCAATTGGACTGTCAATAATGGCAGGATTACAAAACAGGTCACCAGAACCTGTGTGAGATTTCAAACATAACTACACCATGTATCTTAAATAAGGGCAGTACAGCAGAGAATGCAGGACTCCCTTAATGACAATGTGGGAGTTTTAGGTTGACTGTAATATTTACGCTGTAAACCTACCCACCAACATCTCAGTGTGGAGGGACCAGGAGGGCAATCTGTCAAAATGTCAATCTCCTGACCAAAGAGTGTGAGGAGAGAATTTCGGGAAGCGATGGGAGATGAAGCTTTACAAATCAGAACAAGGCGCAAATTCTTCAATTCCTTTGCTTTGCAACAAAAAGAACAATCTGAGATTGAAAATTCCCAACTGATGCAGCATCCATGTCTGTGTGTGTGTAAGAGAGTTCCAAACCTTTCCCACCCTCTGTGCACAGAAGAGCTTTCTGACATCTCTCCTGAACGCTCTCAGCCCCATTCACAGACTATGACCCTTTGTTCTCAATCTGCAACCAGTAGAAATAGTTCATGTTTTCCTTTTAATATTTTGTTGGACTTCACTCAGATCATCCCTTAACCTTCAAAATTCTCCATCAACCTGGCTTCATTTACGGAATGAAATTAGAAGAAGCGCAGCAGGCCCAGAGCATCCGTGGGAGAGAGCACAGAGTTCGGGTCGAGTGACCCTTCTTCAGAACTAACCTGCCTGATCTCTCCTCATACCTTGAAGCCATATCAAACTGGAACAGATGACACAACACTGAGAACAGAAAATGCTGCAGCAGCAGTGAGGTTGGGAGTCTCTGTCAGTGTAGGATTGTACCGAGAATGCTGCTCAGTGAATTGCTGTCACTGTCCCGGTGTCTGGATAAGGGTGACCAGTCAGTGAGCTGGAGACGTTATTGTTCAAACGGTAAAACCAGAGAGCAGATCAGCAGCAAATTAAGACAAGTTCAATTGTCATAGCGCCATACCTGGGATGCCAGTAAAAGCAAGGATGGTGTAGAACACTTTCTGTTCGTAAAGAATTGGTCGATGCATTTTTCTGTGTGAGGTGAGCTGTCCCTTCAGGCAACTGACAAGCTCCTCGTTTGAGACTCTGAGCTGATGCATTCCCAGAGACGCTGCCTTATACTGTGTGGGAGCTCCTTGGGGAGATCGAGGTGACAGCATTGCTCGGCTTTGTTGCTGTTTTACACATTTCTGGAAATGAACAAACCCATTACAATAACAAGTGTAATCCTGATTACAGAGGGGGTTTACGTGATAATGAAATAACAAAGGCAGAATCTGGAATCTACCAGCAATAACACTATGCACTCAAACACCATGAGCCCCATCCTGAGATCACACCCTATTTCATGATGTGACGGTGCTGGTGTGGGACTGGGGTGGACACGTTCAACCTGTTGGACTGGAACCTGGTGTTGTGTGATTTTTGACAATTATTTCAACTGATGCTGCATCGAGACAGTTCATTCCAAGTGTGAAAATATGTCTCCGAGCTGTCCTTCTGTCCTCTCGGGTAGGAGCTGCCCACTTTAAACAACAACATTTTACTCACTGATTCTTCTCACGGAATGTGTGTGTACATTACTGCGAGGTCAGCATTTATTCCCCATTCCAATTTTCCAGGATCTGAAGTCATATGAAGGTCCAAGTAAGGACAGCATACTGCCTTTCCTGATGGAAGGGGTCTCAGTGAACAAGATGGACCTCCAACAATGGGGACATCACTGATCTCTCCCTTTCTGTTAATGTCCATAAGATAAATCACTGACCTCCCCCTTTACTGTCACTGTCCACCAGATACATCACTGACCTCCACCTTACTGTCACTGTCCATCAGATACATCACTGACCTCCCTCTTACTGTCGCTGTCCAACAGATATATCACTGACCTCCCCCTTACTGTCACTATCCATCACATACATCACTGACCTCCCCCTTACTCTCACTTTCCATCCAAATACACCACTGACCCCCCCATCACTGTCACTGTCCATCAGAAACATCACTGACCTCCCCCTTACTGTCACTGTCCAGCAGATACATCACTGACCTCCCCCTTACTGTCACTGTCCATCAGATACATCACTGACCTCCCTTGTACTGTCACTGTCCATCCAGATACATCACTGACCTCCCCCTTACTGTTACTGTCCATCAGATACATCCCTGACTTCCTTCGTACTGTCACTGTCCATCAGATACATCACTGACCTCCCTCTTACTGTCACTGTCCATCAGATACTTCACTGACCTCCCTCATACTGTCACTGTCCATCAGATACATCCCTGACCTCCCCCTTACTGTCACTGTCCATCCAGATACTTCACAGACCTCCCTCTTACTGTCACTGTCCATCAGATACATCACTGACTTCCCCCTTACTGTCACTGTCCATCCAGATACAGCACTGACCTCCCTCTGATCATTGCATCTTCTGCAACCAACAAGGAACGCAAATGGAGTTTTGACATTTATCATAAACAGAATAGAGTATAAAGGTCGGGGAGTGTTGCTGCAAGTGTAGAAGGCAGGACAACAATCTCAGCTGGAGTTTTGCAAACAAATTTGGGATATAATTGCTTTGGAGACAGCTCAGTGGAAGTTCATGAGGTAATTCTGGAGATGAAGATGTTGTCCAATTTCTCCTTAAAACAAGTTCGACAACTCCAATGGGAATGATCTGAATGAATGTGCCCAGGTGTCCCCAATACTGCAACCGTCAAATCAGTACAAACATGAGTCAATCCCAATGTACACAGTCCCTTCTTTATCAGGAAACATGTTACAATACCCTTTAATTACAGGCATGCTATCTGTAATCCTACTGGCACTTTAACTCCTGAGTCGCTTGGAAATATACCCAGTCCCTCTCTCTCTCTCTCTCTCTCTCTCTCTCTCTCTCTCTCT
>NW_026868547.1:0-38169 GCF_020745735.1 Hemiscyllium ocellatum | reverse complement strand
GAGGGGCGAGAGAGAGAGGGGTAGGCGAGAGAGAGAGGGGTCTGAGAGAAAGGAGGGCGATAGTGAGAGATGGGGGTGAGAGAGAGAGAGGGGCGAGAGAGTGAGAGAGGTGGGCGAGAGAGAGAGAGAGAGGTGTGAGAGAGGGGGTGAGAGAGAGAGAGGCGGGGGCGAGAGAGAGAGATGGGGTGAGAGAGAGGGGGTGGAGAGAGGAGAGAGAGAGAAGGGGGCGATAGAGAGAGAAGGGGTGGCGAGAGAGAGAGGGGGTGTCGAGAGAGAGAGGTGGGTGAGAGAGAGGTGGCGAGAGAGAGAGAGGGGGCGTGAAAGAGAGAGGGCGCGAGTGAGAGAGAGGGGGCGAGAGACAGAGCGAGAGAGGGGGCGAGAGAGAGAGGTGGGTGAGAGAGAGGGGTGTGTGAGAGAGAGAGAGGGGGGCGAGAGAGAGAGGAGACGTGAGAGAGAGAGAGGAGGCGAGAGAGAGAGAGAGAGGGGGGCTGAGAGAGAGAAGGGGTCGAGAGAGAGCAGGGGGAGTGAGAGAGAGATATATAGAGAGAGGGGGCCAGGGAGAGAGGGGGGGGGGTGAGAGAGAGAGGGGGGGCGAGAGAGAGAGGAGACGTAAGACAGAGAGAGAGGAGGCGAAGAGAGAGATTGGGGTGTGTGAGAGGGAGAAGGTGAGAGAGAGAGCGAGAGAGAGAGAGAGAGAGAGGGGTCGAGAGAGAGGGGGAGGGAGAGAGAGAGAGGTGCGATAGTGAGAGGGGGGGCGAGAGAGAGTGAGGGCGAGAGAGAGAGGGTGGTGAGAGAGAGAGGGGTGTGTGAGAGAGGGAGGTGAGAGAGAGAGAGGGGGGCGAGAGAAATGGGGTGGCGAGAGAGAGAGAGAGGGGGACGATAGAGAGAGGGGGACGATAGAGAGAGGGGGACGATAGAGAGAGGGGAGCGATAGAGAGGGGGCGCGAGAGGAGGGGGGCGAGAGAGAGGGGGGCGAGAGAGGGGGGGGCGAGAGGGAGGGGGGCGAGAGACAGAGCGAGAGAGGGCGTGTGAGAGAGAGGGGCTGGCGAGAGAGAGAGAGTGGGGGCGATAGAGAGAGAGAGAGTGGGGCGAGAGAGACAGGGGGGCTAGACAGAGATGGGGCGAGAGAGAGAGAGGGGGTGAGAGAGAGTGGGTCGAGAGAAAGAGAGAGACTGGGGTGAAAGAGAGAGGGGGGGCGAGGGAGAGGGGGACAGGAGTGTGAGAGAGAGAGAAGGGACGAGAGAGGGGGGTGTCGAGAGATGGGCGAGAGAGAGAGATGTGAGAGAGAGAGTGGGGGCGAGAGAGGAGAGGGGGTGCAAGAGAGAGCAGTCGAGAGAGAGAGAGAGGGGCGAGAGGGGGGGGCGAGAGAGAGAGGTGGCGAAAGTGAGAGAGAGGGGACGAGAGAGAGGGAGGGCGAGAGAGAGGGGAGTGCGAGAGAGAGAGAGATAGGGAGGCGAGAGTGAGGGAGAGATTGAGAGAAAGGGGCGAGAGACAGATTGAGAGAAAGTGCTCCCTCAGTACCTCAGAAATGCTCCCACAAAACATCAGAAAGTGTTCCCTAAGTTCCTCAGAAAGTGCTCCCTCAATGCCTCAGAAAGTGCTCCCTCAATTTCCCAGATAGTTCTACCTCATTACCTCAGAAAATGCTCCCTCAGTACATCAGAAAGTGCTCCCTCAATAACTCAGGCAGTGCTCCCTCAGCACCGCATTAAGTGCTCCCTCAATTCCTCAGAAAGTTCTCCCTCAGTCATCTGAAAGACCTCCCACAGTACCTCAGAAATTGCTCCCTCAGTACATCAGATATTTCACCCTCAAAACCTCAGATAATTGTCCCTCAATACCTCAGATAGTTCTCCCTCAGTACCTCAGATAGTGCTCCCTCAATACCTCAGAAAGTGCTCCCTCAACACATCAGATAGTGCATCCCAAGTACCTCAGATAGTGCTCCCTCAGTACCTCAGTAATAGTGCGTCCTCAGTACATCAGAAAGTGCTCCTTCAATACCGTAGAAAGTTCTCCCTCAGTACCTCAGAAAGTGCTCCCTCAGTACATCAGATAGTTTTCCTGAGTACCTGAGATAGTTCTCCTCAGTACCTCAGAAAGCGCTCCCTCACTACCTCAGAAAGTGCTTCCTCACTACCTCAGACAGTGCTCCATCAATACCTCAGACTGTGCTCACTCAGTACCTCACAAAGTGCTCCCTCCGTACCTCAGAATGTGCTCCCTCCGTACATCTGAAATACCTACCCCCAATACCTCAGAAATTGCTCCCTCAATACCTCGGAAAGTGCTCCCTCAGTACCTCGGAAAGTGCTCCCTCAGAACCTCAGATAGTTCTCCCTCAATTCCTCTGAAAGTGCTCCCTGAATACCTCATAAAGTGCTCCCTCAGTACCTCAGATAGTGCTCCTTCAATACATCAGAAAGTGTTCCCTCAAAAGTTCAGAAAATGCTCCGGCAATATCTCAGATAGTTCACCCTCAATACGTCAGAAAGTGTTCACTCAATATCTCAGATAGTTCTCCCTCAATACCTCATATAGTTCTCCCTCAATACCTCAGACAGTGCACCCTCAATACCTCAGAAGTGCTTCCTCAATATTCCATAACCTTCTCCCACTATACCTCAGAGAATGCTCCCTCAGTACCTCAGATACTTCTCCCTCAGTACATCAGAAAGTGCTCCCTCAGTACCTCAGATAGTGCTCCCTCAATACATCAGATAGTGCTCCCTCAAAAGCTCAGAAAATGCTCCAGCAATATCTCAGATAGTTCACCCTCATTACGTCAGAAAGTGCTCACTCAATATCTCAGATAGTTCTCCCTCAATACCTCAGAAAGTTCTCCCTCAATACCTCAGATAGTGCTCCAACAATACTCAGAAATTGCTCCCACAATATCTCTGATAATTCTCCCACTATACCTCAGATAGTTCTCCTTCAATACCACTTAAAGTGCTCCCTCAATACCTCAGACAGTGCTCCCTCAATACCTCAGACAGTGCTCCCTCAATACCTCAGACAGTGCTCCCTCAATACCTCAGAAATTACCACCTCAGTTCCTCATAAAGTGCTCTCTCAATACCAGAAAGAGCTCCCACAGTACCTCAGAAAATGCTTCCTGAATACCTGAGATAGTGCTCCCTCAATACCTCAGAAAATGCTCCCTCAATATCTCAGATAATGCTCCCGCAATACCTCAGATAATGCTTCATCAATACCTCAGAAAGTGCTCCCTCAATACCTCAAAAAGTGTTCCCTCAGTACCTCAGATAGTGTTCCCTCAGTACATCAGAAAGTGCTCCCTCAATACCTCAGAAAATGTTCCCTCTATACTTCAGACAGTGCTCCCTCAATAACTCAGAAATTGCCACCTCAGTACCTCAGAAAGTGCTCCCTCAATACCTCAGAAAGTGCTCTCTCAATATTTCTGATAGTTCTCCCTCTATATCTCAGATAATGCTCCTCCATTCCTCAGATAGTGCTCCCTCAGTACATCAGAAAGAGCTCCCACAATACATCACATAGTTCTCCCTTAATACCTCAGAAAGTGATTCCTCAATACCCTCAGAAAGTGCTTCTCAGTACCTCCGATAGTGCTCCCTGAATACCTCAGAAAGTGTTCCCCCAGTACCTCAGGTCGTGCTCGTGCAATACCTCAGATAGTGCTCCCTCAATACCTCAAAAAGGCTGCCTCATTTCCTCAGAAAGTGCTCCCGCAATACCTCACAAAGTGCTCCCGCAATACCTGACACAGTGTTCCCTCAGTACATCAGAAAGAGCTCCCACAGTACCTCAGAAAATGCTCCCTGAATACCTGAGAAAGTGCTCCCTAAATTCCTCAGAAAGTGCTCCCTCAATACCTCAGATAGTTCTTCCTCAGTACCTCAGAAAGTGGTCCCTAATTACCTCAGATAGTGCTCCCTCAACACCTCAGATACTACTCCCTCAATACCTCAGAAGGTGCTCCCTCAATACCTCAGAAGGTGTTCCCTCAGTA
This sequence comes from Hemiscyllium ocellatum, assembly GCF_020745735.1. Taxonomy (NCBI): domain Eukaryota; kingdom Metazoa; phylum Chordata; class Chondrichthyes; order Orectolobiformes; family Hemiscylliidae; genus Hemiscyllium; species Hemiscyllium ocellatum. The sequence continues at coordinate 34,172 of NW_026868547.1, read as the reverse complement.
CCTCAGAAAATGGTCCCTCAATACCTCTGAAACTGCTACCTCAATTCCTCAGTACGTCTGAAATTGCTCCCTCAGATCCTCAGAAAGTGCTCTCTCAGCACCTCAGATGGCTCTCCCTCAGTACTTCGGGTAGATCTCCCTCAATACCTCAAATAGTTCTCCCTCAGTATCTCCCAAAGTCCTCCCTTAGTACCTCAGATAGTTCTCGCTCAGTACCTCAGACAGTGCTCCCTCAGTACCTCAAAAAGTCCTTCCTCAATATCTCAGAAAGTGTTCGCTCAGTACCACAGAAAGTGTTCCCTCAATACATCAGGTAGTGCTCCCTCAATACCTCAGATAGTGCTCTTCAATACCTGAAAAAGTGCTCCCTCAATACCTCAAAAAGTGCTCCCTCAGTACATCAGATAGTGCTCCATCTATACCTCAATAATGCTGCCTCAGTTCCTCAGAAAGTGCTCCCTCTATACCTCAGACAGTGCTCCCTCAATAACCTCAGACAGTGCTCACTCAGTACTTCATAAATTGCTCCCTCTGTACCACAGAAAGTGCTCCCTCTATACCTCAGATAGTGCTCTCTCAACACCTCAGATACTACTCCATCAACACCTCAGAAGGTGCTCCCTCAATACCTCAGAAAATGCTCCCGCAATATCTCAGATAGCTCTCCCACTATACCTCAGATAATGCTCCCTCAATTCCTCAGATAGTGCTCCCTCAGTACCTCAGATATTGCTTCCTCAGTACCTCAGATAGTGCTCCCTCAATACCTCAGAAAATCTTCCCTCAATTCCTCAGATAGTGCTCCCTCAATACTTCAAATATGCTGCCTCATTTCCTCAGAAAATGCTCCTCTATACCTCAGAAAGTGCTCCCTCAGTACATCAGATAGTGCTCCCGCAATACCTCAGATAGTGCTCCCTCAATACCTCAAGAATGCTGCCTCAGTTACTCAGAAATTGCTCCCTCAATACCTCAGACAGTGCTCCCTCAATAACCTCAGAAAGCACTCTCTCAGTACCTCAGAAAGTGCTTCCTCACTACCTCAGAAAGTGTTCCCTCTGTACCTCAAAATTGCCCCATCAATACCTCAGACAGTGCTCCCTCCGTACCTCAGATAGTGCTCCCTCAGTACATTAGAAAGAGCTCCCACAGTACCTCAGAAAATGCTCCCTGAATACCTGAGAAAGTGCTCCCTCATTTCCTCACAAAGTTCTCCCTCAATGCCTCAGATGGATCTCCCTCAGTACCTCATATAGTTCTCCCTCAATACCTCAAATAGTTCTCCCTCAGTATCTCCCAAAGTCCTCCTTTAGTACCTCAGATAGTTCTCGCTCAGTACCTCAGATGTTTCCCCCCAATACCTCAAAGAGTGCTCCTCAATTCCTCAGATAGTTCTCCCTCAGTACCTCAGACAGTGTTCCCTCAGCACGTCATAAAGTGCTCCCCCAGTACCTCAGAATGTGCTCCCTCAGTAGATCAGAAAGTGCTCCCTCAGTAGATCAGAAAGAGCTCCCACAATACATCGGAAAGTGCTCCCTCAATACCTCAGATAGTTCTCCCTCAATACCTCAGAAAATAATTCCTCAATATCTCAGATAGTTCCCCCTCAATACCTCAGAAAGTGCTCACTCAATATCTCAGATAGTTCTCCCTCAATACCTCAGAAAGTGCTCCCTCAATAACTCAGAAAATGCTGCCTCAATACCTCAGATACTGCTCCCTCAATACCTCAAGAATGCTTCCTCAGTACCTCAGAAAGTGCTCCCTCAATACCTCAGAAATTGCTCCCTCAATATTTCATAATGTTCTTCCACTATACCTCAGAGAATGCTCCCTCAGTACCTCAGATACTGCTCCCTCAGTACATCAGAAAGAGCTCCCACAATACATGAGAAATTGCTCCCTCAGTACCTCAGATAGTTCTCCCTCAATAGCTCAGAAAGTGCTCCCTCAATAACTCAGAAAATGCTGCCTCACTACCTCAGATACTGCTCCCTCAATACCTCAGATACTGCTCCCTCAATACCTCAAGAATGCTCCCTTAGTTCCTCAGAAAGTGCTACCTCAATTCCTCAGTACATCTGAAATTGGTCCCTCAGTACATCAGAAAGTGACCCCTCAGTTCCTCAAAAAGTGCTCTCTTTATACCTCAGACAGTGAGACCTCAATACCTCATAAGGTGCTCCCTTAGTACCTCAGAAAGTGCTCCCTCAATATCTCAGAAAGTGCTCTCTCAGCACCTCAGACAGTACTCCCTCAATACCTCAGATGGCTCCCCTCAGTACCTCACGTAATTCTCCCTCAACACCTCAAATATTTCTCCCTCAGTACCTCACAGTGTGATCCCTTAGTACCTCAGATAGTTCTCCCTCAGTACCTCAGAAAGTGCTCCCTCAATACCTCAGAAAGTGATCCCTCAATACCTCAGAAAGTGATCCCTCAGTACCTCAAAAAGTGCTCCCTCAATATTTGCGATAGTTCTCCCACTATACCTCAGATAATGCTCTCTCAATACCTCAGAAAGTGCTTCCTCAATTCCTCAGTACATCAGAAAGTGACCCCTCAGTACCTCAAAAAGTGCTATCTTAATACCTCAGACAGTGCGACCTCAATACCTCATAAGGTGCTCCCTCAGTACCTCAGAAAGTGCTCCCTCATTATCTCAGAAAGTGCTGTCAGCACCTCAGACAGTACTCCCTCAATACTTCAGATGGCACGCCCTCAGTACCTCACGTAATTCTCCCTCAACACCTCAAATATTTCTCCCTCAGTACCTCACAGTGTGATCCCTTAGTACCTCAGATAGTTCTCCCTCAGTACCTCAGAAAGTGCTCCCTCAATATCTCAGAAAGTGATCCCTCAATACCTCAGAAAGTGATCCCTCATTACCTCAGATATTTCTCCCTCATTACCTCAGATGTTTCTCCCTCAATACCTCAGAATATGCTCCCTCAATACATCTGGAAGTGCTCTCTCAATACCTGAGAAAGTGATCCCTCAATACCTCAGAAAGTTCTTCTTCAGTACCTCAAAAAGTGCTCCCTCAATATTTCCGATAGTCCTCCCACTATACCTCAGATAATGCTCACTCAATTCCTCAGATCATGCTCCCTCTGTATAGCAGAAAGAGCTCCCACAATACATCAGGAAATGCTCCCTCAATATCTCAGATAATGCTCACTCAATTCCTCAGATAGTGCTCCCTTATTACCTCAGATAGTGCTCCCTCAATACCTCAGAAATTGCTCCCTCAATATTTCAGAAAGTTCTCCCACTATGCCTCAGATAATGCGCCCTGAATTCCTCAGATCGTGCTTTCTCAGTACCTCAGAAAGTATTCCCTCAATACCTCAGATATTGCTCCGTCAATACCTCAGATAGTGCTCCCTCGATACCTCAAAAATGCGGCCTCATTTCCTCAGAAGGTGCTCCCTCTATACTTCAGATAGTGCTCCCTCTATACCTCAGGAAATGCTTCCTCACTATCTCAGAAAGTGCTCCCTCTATACCTCAGACAGTGCTCCCTCAATAACCTCAGAAAGCGCTCTCTCAGTACCTCAGAAAATGCTTCCTCACTACCTCACAAAGTGCTCCCTCCGTACCTCAGAAAGTGCTCCCTCAGTACCTCAGAAAATGCTCCCTGAATACCTGAGAAAGTGCTCCCTCAGTTCCTCACAAAGTGCTCCCTCAATGCCTCAGATGGATCTCCCTCAGTACCTCAGATAGTTCTCACTCAATACCTCAAATAGTTCTCCCTCAGTACCTCAAAGTGGTCCCTCAATACCTCAGATTGTTCTCCCTCAGTACCTCAGAAAGTGGTCCCTCATTACCACAGAAAGTGCCCCCTCAATACCTCAGAAAGTTTTCTCTCAATGCCTCAGAAAGTGTTCCCTCGGTACCTCAGAAAGTGGTCCCTCAATATCTCAGATGGCTCTCCCTCAGTACCTCAGGTAGTTCACCCTCAATACCTCAAAACTTCTCCCTCAGTTCCTCACAAAGTCCTCCCTTAGTACCTCAGACAGTGCTCCCTCAGCATCTCATAATGTGCTCCCTCAGTACCTCAGAAAGTGCCCCTCAATACACCAGACAGTGCTCCCTCAGTACCTCAGCTGGTTCCCGCTCAATACCTCAAAGAGTGCTCCCTCAATTCCTCAGATAGTGCTCCCTCAATACCTCATAGTGCTCCCACAGTACCTCAGATAGTGCTTCCTCAATATTCCATAACGTTCTCCCACTATACCTCAGATACTGCTCCCTCAATACATTAGAAAGTGCTCCCACAATACATCAGAAAATGCTCCCTCAATATCACAGATAATGCTCCCTCAATTCCTCAGATAGTGCTCCCTCAATACCTCAGATAGTTCTCCCACGGAATCTCAGATAATGCTCCCTCAATACCTCAGATAGTGCTCCCTCAGTACCTCAAATAGTTCTCCCTCAATACCTCAGAAATTGCTCCCTTAGTACATCAGAAAGAGCTCCCTCAATATCTCAGATAATGCTCCCTCAATACCTCTAAAGTGCTCCCTCAGTACCTCAGAAAGTGCTCCCTCTGTCAGATAGATCTCCGTCAGTACCTCAGATAGAGCTGCCTCAGCACCTCAGATAGTGCTCTCACAGTACCTCTGAATGTGTTCCCTCAGTACCACAGAAAATGTTCCCTCAATATCTCAGATAGTGCTCCTCAATACTTCAGATAGTGCTCCCTCAGTACATCAGAAAGTGCTCCCTCAGTACCTCAGAAAGTGCTCCCTCAATATCTCAGACAGTGCTCACTCAGTACCTCACAAAGTGCTGCCTCCTTACCTCAGAATGTGCTCCCTCAGTACATCAGAAAGAGCTCCCACAGTACCTAAGAAAATGCTCCCTCAATACCTGAGAAAGTGCTCCCTCAATACCTCAGAAAGTGCTCCCTCCATACCTCAGAAAGAGCTCCCACAGTACCTCAGAAAATGCTCCCTGAATACCTGAGAAAGTGCTCCCTCAATTCCTCAAAGTGCTCCCTCAGTACTTCAGATGTTTCTCGCTCAGTACGTCAGATAGTTCTCCCTCAGTACCTCAGAAAGTGCTCCCACAATACCTCAGAAAGTGCTCCCTCAATTCCTCAGATAGTTCTCCCTCAGTACCTCAGATAGTTCTGCCTCAGTACCTCAGACAGTGCTCCGTCTGCACCTCAGAAAGTGCTCCCTGAGTACATCAGAAAGTTCTCCCACAATACTTTAGAAAGTGCTCCCTCAATACCTCAGAAAATGCACCCTCAATATCTCAGAATGTGCTCCCTCAGTACATCAGAAAGTGCTCCCTCAATCCTTCAGAAAGTGATCCCGCAATACCTCAGAAATTGCTCCCTCAATATTTCAGATAGTTTCCCCACTATACCTCAGATGATGCTCCCTCAATTCCTCAGATAGTGCTCCCTCAGTACATCAGAAAGAGTTCCCACAATACATCAGTAAGTGCTACCCTACATACCTCAGATATTTCTCACTGAATACCTCAGATAGTGCTTCCTCAACACCTCAGACAGTGCTCCCTCAATATCTCAGAAAGTGTTCCCTCAATACCTCAGAATGTGCTCCCTCAGTACCAGGGATCGTACTCCCTCAATACCTCAGATAGTTCTACCTCAATACCTCAAATACTTCTCCCTCATTACCTCAGAAAGTGCCCCTCAATACCTCAGACACTGCTCCCTCAGTACCTTAGAAAGTGCCCCCTCAGTACATCAGAAAGTACTCCCACAGTACCTCAGATAGTGCTCCCTCAATATCTCAGATAGTGCTCCATCAGTACCTCTGAAAGTGCTCCCTCAATACCTCAGAACGTGCTCCCTGAATACCTCAGAAGATGCTCTCTCAATACCTCAGAAAATGCTGACTCAGTTCCTCAGAAAGTGATCTCTCAGTACCTCAGAGGCCTCTCCCTCAGTACCTCAGGTAGTTCTCCCTCAATAACTCAAATAGTTCACCCTCAGTACCTCACAAAGTGATCCCTCAGTACCTCAGATAGTTCACCCTCAGTACCTCAGATAGTTCTCCTTCAGTACCTCAGATAGTTCACCTTCAGTACCTCAGATAGTGCTCCCTGAATACCTCAGAATGTGCCACCTCAATAACTCAGACATTGCTCCCTCAGCACCTCATAAAGTGCTCTCTCAGTACATCAGATAGTTCTTCCTCAATACCTCAGAAAGTGCTCCCTCACTACCGCAGAAAATGCTCCTTCAATATCTCAGATAGTTCACCCTCAATATCTCAGAAAGTGCTCACTCAATATCTCAGGTAGTCCTCCCTCAATACCTCAGAAAGTGTTCCCTCAATACCTCAGAAAGTGCTCTCTCAGTACCTCAGATAGTTCTGCCTCAGTACCTCAGACAGTGCTCCGTCTGCACCTCAGAAAGTGCTCCCTGAGTACATCAGAAAGTGCTCCCACAATACTTCAGAAAGTGCTCCCACAATACTTCAGAAAGTGCTCCCTCAATACCTCAGAAAATGCACCCTCAATATCTCAGATAGTTCTCCCTCAATATCTCAGGATGTGCTCCCTCAGTACATCAGAAAGTGCTCCCTCAATCCTTCAGAAAGTGATCCCGCAATACCTCAGAAATTGCTCCCTCAATATTTCAGATAGTTCTCCCACTATACCTCAGAGAGTGCTCCCTCAGTACATCAGAAAGAGTTCCCACAATACATCAGTAAGTGCTACCCTACATACCACAGATATTTCTCACTCAATACCTCAGAAATTGCTCCCTCAATATCTCAGATAATGCTCCCTCAATATCTCAGATAATGCTCCCTCCATTCCTCAGATAGTGCTCCATCAGTACCTCAGAACGTGCTCCCTGAATACCTCAGAAGATGCCCTCTCAATACCTCAGAAAGTGCTGCCTCAGTTCCTCAGAAGGTGCTCCCTCAATTCCTCAGAAAGAGCTCCCTCAATACCTCAGAAAGTGATCCCTCAATACCTCAGAATGTGCTCCCTCAGTACCAGGGATCGTACTCCTCAATACCTCAGATAGTTCTACCTCAATACCTCAAATACCTCTCCCTCATTACCTCAGAAAGTGCCCCTCAATACCTCAGACAGTGCTCCCTCAGTACCTTTGAAAGTGCCCCCTCAGTCCATCAGAAAGTGCTCCCACAGTACCTCAGATAGTGCTCCCTCAATACCTCAGATAGTGCTCCATCAGTACCTCTGAAAGTGCTCCCTCAATACCTCAGAAAGTGCTCCCTGAATACCTCAGAAGATGCTCTCTCAATACCTCAGAAAATGCTGCCTCAGTTCCTCAGAAAGTGCTCCCTCAATACCTCAGAAAGTGATCCCTCAGTACATCAGAAAATGATCCCTCAGTACATCAGAAAGTGTTCCCACAATAACTCAGAGTTCACCCTCAATATCTCAGAATGTGCTCCCTCAGTACCACAGATCGTATTCCCTCAATACCTGAGAAATTGCCCCATCAGCACCTCAGAAAGTGCTCCCTCAATTCCTCAGATAGTTCTCCCTCTGTACCTTAGATAGTTCTGCCTCAGTACCTCAGACAGTGCTCCGTCAGCACCTCAGAAAGTGCTCCCTCAGTACCTCAGGAAATGCACCCTCAATATCTCAGATAGTTCACCCTCAATACCTCAGAAAGTGCTCACTCAATATTTCAGATAGTTCTCCCACTAAACCTCAGATGATGCTCCCTCAATTCCTCAGATAGTGCTCCCTCAGTACATCAGATAGTTCTCACTCAATACCTCAGAAAGTGCTCCCTCAATACCTCAGAAATTCCTCCCTCCATTCCTCAGATAATGCTCCCTCCATTCCTCAGATAGTGCTCCCTAAATACCTCAGATAGTGCTCCCTCAACACCTCAGATAGTGCTCCCTCAGTACCACAGAAATTGCTCCCTCAATATTTCAGATAGTTCTCCCACTATACCTCAGATGATGCTTCCTCAATTCCACAGATAGTGCTACCTCAGTACATCAGAAAGAGCACCCACAATACATCAGGAAGTGCTAACCTCAATACCTCAGATAGTTCTCACTCAATTACTCAGAAAGTGCTCCATCAGTACCACAGATAGTGCTCCCTCAGTACCTCTGAAAGTGCTCCCTCAGTACCTCAGAAAGTGTTCCCTCAGTACCTCAGAAAGTGTTCCCTCAGTACCTCAGAAAGTATTCCCACAATAACTCAGATAATTCACCCTCAATACCTCAGAATGTGCTCCCTCAGTAACACAGACCGTACTCCCTCAATACCTCAGATAGTTCTACCTCAATACCTCAAATACTTCTCCCTCATTACCTCAGAAAGTGCCCCTCAATACCTCAGACACTGCTCCCTCAGTACCTCAGATAGTGCTTCCTCAGTACATCAGATAGTGCTCCATCAGTACCTCTGAAAGTGCTCCCTCAATACCTCAGAACGTGCTCCCTGAATACCTCAGAAGAGGCTCTCTCAATACCTCAGAAAATGCTGCCTCAGTTCCTCAGATAGTGCTCCCTCAGTACCCCAGAAACGGCCTCCTCAATACCTCAGATGCCTCTCCCTCAGTACCTCAGGTAGTTCTCCCTCAATACCTCAAATAGTTCACCCTCAGTACCTCACAAAGTGATCCCTCAGTACCTCAGATAGTTCTCCTTCAGTACCTCAGATAGTTCTCCTTCAGTACCTCAGATAGTGCTCCCTGAATACCTCAGAATGTGCCACCTCAATAACTCAGACATTGCTCCCTCACTACCGCAGAAAATGCTCCTTCAATATCTCAGATAGTTCACCCTCAATACCTCAGAAAGTGTTCCCTCAATACCTCAGAAAGTGCTCTCTCAGTACCTCAGATAGTGTTCCCTCAGTACCTCAGATAGTGCTCCCTCAGCACTTCACATAGTTCTCCCTCAGTAACTCAGATAGTTCTCCCTCAATTCCTCAAAAATGCTGCCTCAGTACCTCAGAAAGTGCTCCCTGAATACCTCAGATAGTGTTCCCTCAATACCTCAGACATTTCTCCCTCAGTTACTCAGAAAGTGCTCCCTCAATACCTCAGAATGTGCTCCCTCAGTACCTCAGAAAGTACAACTCAATACCTCAGAAATGGCCTATCAATACCTCAGACACTGCTTCCTCAAAATGTACTCCCTCCGTAACTCAGAAAGTGCTCCCTCAGTACATCAGAAAGAGCTACCACAGTACCTCAGATAATGCTTCCTGAATACCAGAGAAAGTGCTCCCTCAGTACCTCAGAACGTGCTCCCACAATACCTCAGATTGTGATCCGGCAGTACTTCAGAAAGTGGTCGCTCAATACCTCAGACAGTGCTCCCTCAGTACCTCAGAAAGTGCTCCCTCAGTACCTCAGTAAGTGCCCCCTCAGTACCTTAAAAAGTGCTCTCTTAATACCTCAGATAGTCCTACCTCAATACCTCAAAGTGCTCTCTCGGTACTTCAGATAGTGCTCCCTCAATACCTCAGAAGTGCTCCCTCAATATGTCAGAAAGTGCTCACTCAGTATCTCAGAAATTGTTCCCTCAGTAACTCAGAAAGTGCTCTCTCAGCACCTCGGAAAGTTCTCCTCAACACCTCAGATGGTTCTCCCTCTGTACCTCAGATAGTTCTCCATCAATACCTCAAATAATTCTCCCTCAGTACCTCAGAAAGTGCTCTCTCAATACCTCAGTAAGTGCTCCCTCAGTACCCCAGAATGTGCTCCCTCAGTACCGCAGAATCTGCTCCCTCAGTACCCCAGAAAGTGCTCGCTCAATACCTCAGATAATGCTCCCTCAATTCCCCAGATATTTCTCCCTCAATACCTCAGAAATTGCGACCTCAATTCCTCAGTACATCTGAAATTGCTCCCTCAGTACCTCAAAAAGTGCTCTCTTAATGCCTCAGACAGTGCTACCTCAATACCTCATAAAGTGCTCTCTTGGTACTTCAGATTGTGGTACCTCAATATCTCAGAAAGTGCTCACTCTCTATCTCCGAAAGTGTTCCATCAGTACCTCAGAAAGTGCTCTCCTAGCACCTCAGAAAGTGCTCCCAAAGTACCCCAGAAACTGCCTCCTCAATACCTCAGATAGTTCTCCCTCAGTACCTCACAAAGTGCTCCCTTAGAACCTCAGAAAGTGGTCCCTGAATACCTCAGAAAGTACCACCTCAATACCTGACAGCGTTCCCTCTGTACCTCAAATAGTTCTCACTCAGTCCCTCAGATTGTACTCCCTCAATACCTCAGAAAACGCTCCCTCAATACCTCAGAAAGTGTTCCCTCAGTAGGTGTTCCCTCAGTACATCAGAATAGCTCCCACAATACATCAGAAAGTGCTCCCTCCCTACCTCAGATAGTTCTCCCTCAATACCTCAGAAAATGCTCCCTCAATATCTCAGATAGTTCTCCCTCAATACGTCTGAAAGTGCTCCCTCAATATGTCTGAAAGTGCTCCCTCAATACGTCTGAAAGTGGTCCCTCAAAATCTCAGAAAATCCTACCTCAGTACCTCAGATAGTGCTCCCACAATTCCTCAGGTAGTGATCCCTCAGTACCTCAGACTGGGCTCTCTCAGTACATCAGAAATGCTCCCTCAAAACTTCAGAAAGTGTTCCTCAGTTCCTCAGAAAGTGCTCCCTCAGTACCTCAGATGGTTCTCCCCAAAAACCTCAGAAAGTGCCCCCTGAATACCTCAGTCAGTGCTCCCTCTGTACCTCACATAATGCTCCCTCAATTCCCCAGATAGTTCTCCCTCAGTACCTCAGAATGTGCTCCCTCAATACCTCAGAAAGTTTTCCCTCAGTACCTCAGAAACTGTTCCCTCAATAACTCAGAAAGTGCAACCTCAATTCCTCAGTACATCTGAAATTGCTCCCTCAGTCCCTCAGTAAGTGCACCCTCAGGACCTCAAAACGTGCTCTCTTAATACCTCAGACAGTGCTACCTCATAAAGTGCTCTCTCGGTACTTCAGATTGTGCTCCCTCAATATCTCAAAAAGTGCTCACACAGTACCTCAGAAACTGCCTTCTCATTACCTCAGATGGCTCTCGCCCAGTACCTCAGGTAGATCTCCCTCAATACCTCGAATAGTTCTCCCTCAGTACCTCACAAAGTGCTCCCTTAGTAACTCAGATAGATTTCCCTCAATACCTCAAATAACTCTCCATCAGTACCTCAGAAAGTGCTCCCTCAATTCCTCAGATAGTTCTCCATCAGTAACTCAGATAGTTCTCCCTCAGTACCTCAGAAAGTGCTCCCTCAATTCCTCAGATAGTTCTCCATCAGTAACTCAGATAGTTCTCCCTCAGTACCTCAGAAAGTGCTCCCGCAATACCTCAGAAGGTGCCCCCTCAATACCTCAGACAATGCTCCCCCGGTACCTCAGAAAGTGCTCCCTCAGTACATCAGATAGTTCTCCCTCTATACCTCAAATACTTCTCCCTCAGTACCTCAGAAAGTGCTCTCACAATTCCTCAGATAGTTCTCCCTCAGTACCTCAGATATTTCTCCATCAGTATCTCAGAAAGTGCTCCCCGAATACCTCAGGTAATGCTCCCTCAATATCTCAGAAAGTGCTCACTCAATATCTCAGGTAGTCCTCCCTCAATACCTCAGATATTACTCCCTCAATACCTCAGAAAGTGCTCCCTCAATACCCCAGAATGTTCTCCCTCAGTTCCACAGAAAGTGTTCCCTCAATACCACAGAAAGTGCAACCTCAATTCCTCAGCACATCTGAAATTGATCCCTCAGTGCCTCAGTATGTGCCCCCTCAGTACCTCAAAAAGTGCTCTTTTAATACCTCAGACAGTGCTACCTCATTACCTCATAAAGTGCTCTCTCGGTACTTCAGATAGTGCTCCCACAATTCCTCAGAAAGTGCTCCCTCAATATCTCAGAAAGTGCTCTCTCAGTACCCCAGAAACTGCCTCCTCAATACCTCCGATGGCTCTCGCTCAGTACCTCAGATTGTTCTCCCTCAATGCCTCAAATACTTCTCCATCACTACCTCAGAAAGTGCTTCTTCCATTCCTCAGTACATCTGAAATTGCTCCCTCAGTACCTCAAAGTGCTCTCTCGGAATAACAGGTAGTGCTCCCTCACTACCTCAGACAGAGCTCCCTCAATATCTAAGAAAGTGCTCACCCAGTACCTCCGAAAGTGCTCCCTCAATACCTCAGAAAATGCTCCCTCAATACCTCAGAAAATGCTCCCTCAACACCTCAGATGGTTCTCCCTCAGTACCTCAGATAGTTCTCCCTCAATAGCTCAGACAGTGCTCCCTCAGTACCTCAGAAAGTGCTCCCTCAGTACCTCAGAAAGTGCTCTCTCATAACCTCAGACAGTGCTCCCCCAATAACCTCAGAATCTGCACCCACAATACCTCAGATAGTGTTCCCTCAATACCTCAGACAGTGCTCCCTCAGTTACTCTGAAAGTGCCCCCTCAATACCTCAGAAAATGCCCCCTCAATACCTCAGACACTGCTCCCTCAGTACCACAAAAAGTGAACCCTCCTTCCTCAGAAAGTGCTCCCTCAGTACATCAGAAAATGCTCACTGAATACCAGAGAAAGTGCTCCCTCAGTACAACAAAATGTGCTCCCACAATACTTTAGATAGTGATCCCTCAGTACCTCAGAAAGTGCTCGCTCAATACCTCAGAAAGTGTTCCCTCAACACCTCAGATGGTTCTCCCTCAGTACCTCAGATAGTTCTCCATCAATACCTCAAATAGTTCTCCCTCAGTACCACAGAAAGTGCCCCTCAATACCTCAGAAAGTGCTCCCTCAGTACCTCAGAAAGTGCTCCCTCAGTACCCCAGAATGTGCTCCCTCAGTACCCCAGAATGTGCTCCCTCAGTACCCCAGAATGTGCTCCCTCAGCACCACAGATAATGCTCCCTCAATTCCCCAGATAGTTCTCCCTCAGTACCTCAGGAATTGCTCCCTCAATATCTCAGAAAGTGATTCCTCAATTCCTCAGTACATCTGAAATTGCTCCCTCAGTACCTCAGAAAGTGCCCCCTCAATACCTCAGAAAGTGCTCTCTTAATACCACAGACAGTGCTACCTCAATACCTCATAAAGTGCTCTCTCGGTACCACAGATAGTACTCCCTCAATACCTCAGATAGTTCTCACTCAATACCTCAGAAAGTGCTCCCACTTTATCTCAGAAATTGCTCCCTCATCCCTCAGAAAGTGCTCCCTCTGTACCTCAGAAAGTGCTCCCTCAATACCTCAGATAGTGCTCCCTCAGTACATCAGATCGTTCTCCCTTAATACCTCAGATAGTTCTCTGTCAATACCTCTTACAGTGATCCCTCAATATCTCAGAAAGTGCTCCCTCAGTCCCTCTGAAAGTGCTGCCTTAGTACCTCAGATATTGCTCCCTCAATATCTCAGAAAGTGCTCCGTTAGTACCTCACAATGTGATCCATCAATACCTCAGATGGTTCTCCCTCAGTACCGCAGATGGTTTTCCCTCAATACCTCAAATAGTTCTCCCTCAGTACCTCAAAAAGTGCTCTCTCAGTACCTCAGATAGTTCTCACTCAGTACCTCAGAAAGTGCACCCTCAATACCTCAGAAAGTGCTTCTTCAAAATCTCAGGTAGTTCCCCCTCAATACCTCAAAGTGATCGCTCAATATCTCAGGTAGTGCTCCCTCAATACCTCAGATAGTGCTCCCTCAATACCTCAGACAGTGCTCCCCCAATAACCTCAGAAAGCGCACTCTCAGTACCTCAGAAAATGCTTCCTCACTACCTCAGAAAGTGCTCCCGCAATACCTCAGACAGTGGTCCCTCAGTTCCTCAGAAAGTGCTCCCTCAATACCTCAGATAGTGTTCCCTCAATACCTCAGACAGTTCTCCCTCAGTTACTCAGAAAGTACTCCCTCAATACCTCAGAAAGTGCCCCAACAGCACCTCAGACACTGCTCCATCAGTACCTCAAAACGTGCTCCCTCCGTACCTCAGAAAATGCTCCCTGAATACCAGAGAAAGTGCTCCCTCAGGGCCTCTGACACTGCTCTCTCAGTACCTCAGAAATGCTCCCTCAAAACCTCAAAGTGCTTTCTCAACACCTCAGATGGTTCTCCCTCAGTACCTCAGATAGTTCTCCATCAATCCCTCAGAAAGTGATCCCCAATCCCTCAGAAACTGCCTCCTCAATACCTCAGATGCCTCTCCCTCAGTACCTCAGGTAGTTCTCCCTCAATACCTCAAATAGTTCACCCTCAGTACCTCACAAAGTGCTCCCACAGTACCTCAGATAGTTCTCCTTCAGTACCTCAGAAAGTGCTCCCTGAATACCTCAGAATGTGCCACCTCAATAACTCAGACATTGCTCCCTCAGCACCTCATAAAGTGCTCCCTCAGTACATCAGATAGTTCTTCCTCAATACCTCAGAAAGTGCTAACTCAATACCTCAGATAGTGCTCACTCAGTACCTCAGATAGTTCTCCCTCAATTCCTCAAAATGATGCCTCAGTACCTCAGAAGGTGCTCCCTCATAACCTCAGACAGTGCTCTCTCAATACCTCAGACATTTCTCCCTCAGTTACTCAGAAAGTGCTCCCTCAATACCTCAGAATGTGCTCCCTCAGTACCTCAGAAAGTGCAACTCAATACCTCAGAAATGGCCTATCAATACCTCAGACACTGCTTCCTCAAAATGTGCTCCCTCCGTAACTCAGAAAGTGCTCCCTCAGTACATCAGAAAGTGCTCCCTCAGTACCTCAGATAGTTCTCCCTCAGTAAATCAGAAAGTGCTCCCTCAATACCTCAGATAGTGCTCCCTCAGTACCTCAGATAGTGCTCCCTCAGTACCTCATAAAATGCTCCTACAATATCTCAGATAGTTCACCCGGAATAACTCAGAAAGTGCTAACTCAATATCTCAGGTAGTGCTCCCTCAATACCTCAGAAAGTGTTCTCTCAGTACCTCAGATAATGTTCCCTCAGTACCTCAGATAGTACTCCCTCTATACCTCAGATAATGCTCGCTCAATTCCTCAGATAGTGTTCCCTCAATACCTCAAAAATGCTGCCTCAGTTCCTCAGAAAGTGCTACCTCATAACCTCAGACAGTGATCCCCCAATAACCTCAGAAAGCGCTCTCTCAGTACCTTAGAAAGTGCTTCCTCACTACCTCAGAAAGTAGTCCCACAATACCTCAGAAAGTGCTCCCTCAATACCTCAGAAAGTGCTCCCTCAGTACCTCAAAATGCCCACTCAATACCTCAGAAAGTGCCCCATCAATACTTCAGACACTGCTCCCTCAGTACCTCACAAAGTGCTCCCTCCATACCTCAGGAAGTGCTCCCTCAGTACATCAGAAATAGCTCCCACAGAACCTCAGATAATGCTCCCTGAATACCAGAGAAAGTGCTCCCACAATACCTCAGATAGTGATCCCGCAGTACTTCAGACAGTGCTCTCTCAGTACCTCAGAAGCACTCCCTCAAATCCTCAGAAAGTGTTCCCTCAGTACCGCATAAAATTCTCCCTCAATACCTCAGATGGTTCTCCCTCAGTACCTCAGATAGTTCTCCATTAATACCTCAAATAGTTCTCCCTCAGTACCTCAGAAAGTGCTCCCTCCACACCTCAGGTAGTTCTCCCTCAGTACCTCAGAAAGTGCCCCCTCAATACCGCAGACAGTGCTCCCTCAGTACCCCAGAATGTGCTCCCTCAGTCCCCCAGAATGTGCTCCCTCAACACCACAGCTAATGCTCCCTCAATTCCCCAGATAGTTCTCCCTCAATACCTCAGAAACTGCTCCCTCAGTACCCCAGAAACTGCCTCCTCAATACCTCAGATGGCTCTCCCTCAGTACCTCAGGTAGTTCTCCTTCAGTACCTCACAAAGTGCTCCCTCAATACCTCAGATTCTTCTCCCACAGCACCTCAGATAGTGCTCCCTCAATATCTCAGAATGTGCTCACTCAGTACCTCAGATAATGCTCCCTCATTACCTCAGATGGCTCTCCCTCAGTACCTCAGGTAGTTCTCCCTCATTACCTCAAATAGGTCTCCCTCAGTACCTCACAAAGTGCTCCCTCAATACCTCAGATACTTCTCTTTCAATACCTCAAATAGTTATCCCTCAGTACCTCAGAAAGTGCTCCCTCAATACCTGAGAAAGTGTCCGCTCAATACCTCAGACAGTGCTCCCTCAGTACCCCAGAAACTGCCTCAACATCCGATAGTTCTCCCTCAATACCTCAGAAAGTGCTCCCTCAATACCTCCGATAGTTCTCCCTCAGTACCTCAGATAGTTCTCCCTCAGTACCTCAGAAAGTGCTCCCTGAATACCTCAAAGTGCCACCTCAATACCTCAGACAGTGCTCCCTCAGCACCTCAGAAAGTGCTCCATTAGTACCCCAGAAACTGCCTCCTCAATATCTCAGATGGCTCTCCCTCAGTACCTCAGGTAGTTCTCCCTCAATAACTCAAATAGTTCTCCCTCAGTACCTCACAAAGTGCTCCATCAATACCTCAGATTGTTCTCCCTCAATACATCAGAAAATGCTCCCTCAATACATCAGATAGTTCTCCCTCAATACCTCAAAGTCCTACCTCAGTACCTCAGAAAGTCCTACCTCAATACCTCAAAGTCCTACCTCAATACCTCAGAAGTGCTCCCTCAGTACCTCAGATAGTTCTCCCTCAGTACCTCAGCAAGTGCTCCCTCAATACCTCAGAAAATGCTCACTCAATATCTCAGATAGTTCTCCCTCACTTCCTGATAAAGTGATCCCTCAATACATCTGAAAGCGCTCCCTCAATATGTCTGAAAGTGCTCCCTCAATACCTCAGATAGTGCTCCCTCAATACCTCAGAAACTGCTCCCTCAATACCTCAGACAGTGTTCCCTCAATACCTCATAAAGTGCTTCCTCAGTACATCAGGAAGTGCTCCCTCAGTACCTCAGATAGTTCTCCCTCCATCCCTCAGAAAGTGCTCACTCAATATCTCAGGTAGTGCTCCCTCAGTACCCCAGAAACTGCCTCCTCAATACCTCAGACAGTGCTCCCTCCGTACCTCAGAAAGTGTTCCCTCAGTACATCAGAAAGAGCTCCCACAGTACCTCAGAAAATGCTCCCTGAATACCAGAGAAAGTGCTCCCTCTGTACCTCAAAAGGTGCTCCCACAATACCTCAGATAGTGATCCCTCAGTACATCAGAAAGTGCTCGCTCAATACCTCAGAAAGTGCTCCCTCAACACCACAGATAATGCTCCCTCAATTCCCCAGATAGTTCTCCCTCAGTACCTCACAAAGTGCTTCCTCAATTGCTCAGTACAACTGAAATAGCCCCCTCAGTACCTCAGAAAGTGCCCCCTCAGTATCTCAATAAGTACTCCCTTCACACCTCTGACAGTGCTACCTCAATACCTCATAAAGTGCTCTCTCGGTACCACAGATAGTGCTCCCTCAATACCGCAGATAGTGTTCACTCAGTACCTCAAGAAATGCACCCTTACTACCTCATAAAGTGCTCCCTCAATACGTCAGATAATGCTCCCTCATTGCCTCAGAAAGTGCTCTTTCAATATCTAAGAAAGTGCTCCCTCAATATCTCAGAAAGTGCTCCCTCAGTACCCCAGAAACTGCCTCCTCAATACCTCAGATGGCTCTCCCTCAGTACCTCAGGTAGTTCTCCCTCAGTACCTCACAAAGTGTTCCCTCAATACCTCAGATTGTTCTCCCACAGCACCTCAGATAGGTCTCCTTCAGTACCTCAGATAATGCTCCCTCATTACCTCAGAAAGTACTTTTTCAATATCTAAGAAAGTGCTCGCATAATAACTAAGAAAGTGCTCCCTCAATCCCTCAGAAAGTGCTCCCTCAATCCCTCAGAAACTGCCTCCTCAATACCTCAGTTGGCTCTCTCTCAGTACCTCAGGTAGTTCTCCCTCAATACTTCAAATAGTTATCCCTCAGTACCTCATAAAGTGCTCCCTCAGTACCTCAGATAGTGCTCCCTCAATAGTTCTCCCTCAATACCTCCGAAAGTGCTCCCTCAGTCCCTCAGATCGTTCTCCCCAATACCTCATAGTTCTCCCTCAATACCTCTTAAAGTGCTCCCTCAATACGTTTGAAAGTGCTCCGTCAATACCTCCGAAAGTGCTCCCTCAGTACCTCAGATAGTTCTCCCTCTGTACCTCAGAAAGTGCTCCCTCAATACCTCAGAAAGTGCTCCCTCAATACTTCAGATAGTTCTCCCTCAGTACCTCAGATAATGCTCCCGCAATTCCTCGGATAGTGCTCCCTCAGTACCACAGAAAATGCTCCCTCAATACCTCAGAAAGTGCTCCCTCTATACTCAGATTGTTCTCCCTCAGTACCTCAGAAAGTGCTCCACCAATCCCTAAGAAAGTGGTCACTCAGCACCTCAGAAAGTGCTCCCTCAGTACCCCAGAAAGTGCTCCCTCAGTACCCAGAAAGTGCTCCCTCAGTACCCCAGAAATTGCTCCCTCAATATCTCAGATAGTGCTCCCACAGTACCACAGAAAGTGCTCCCTTACTAACTCAGAATGTGCTCCCTCAATACCTCAGACAGTTCTCCCTTAGTACCTCAGATAATGCTCCCTCAAAACCTCAGAAATTGCTCTCTCAACATCTAAGAAAGTGCTCCCTCAATATGTCAGAAAGTGCTCCCTCTGTACCTCAGAAAATGCTCCCACAATACCTCAGGAAGTGCTCCCTCAGTGCCTCAGACTGTGTTCCTTCAATACTTCAGAAAATGCTCCCTCAGTACGCCAGACAGTGCTCCCTCAATACCTCAGATAGTGCTCCCTCAATTCCTCAGATAGTGCTCCCTCAGTACCTCAGATCGTTCTCCCTCAATACCTCAGATAGTGCTCCCTCAGTACCTCAGAAAGTACTCCCTCAATACCTCAGATAGTTCTCCCTCAGTACCTTAGAAAGTGCTCCCTCAGTACATCAGAAAGTGCCCCTCAATACCTCAGAAATTGCCCCCTCAATACCTCAGACACTGCTCCCTCAGTACCTCAAAAAGTGCTCCCTCCGTACATCAAAAAGAGTTCCCACAGTACCTCAAAAAATGCTCCCTGAATACCAGAGAAAGTGCTCCCTCAGTACCTCACAAAGTGCTCGCTCAATACCTCAGAAAACGTCCCCTCAATAACTCAGACAGTGTTCTCTCAGTACCTCAGAAATGCTCCCTCAATACCACAGAAAGTGCTCCCTCAACACCTCAGATGGTTGTCCCTCAGTACCTCAGATAGTTCTCCCTCAATACCTCAAATAGTTCTCCCTCAGTACATCAGAAAGAGTTCCCACAATACCTCAGAAAATGCTCCCTGAATACAAGAGAAAGTGCTCCCTCAGTACCTCAAAAAGTGCTCCCTCAATACCTCAGATACTGATCACTCAGTACCTCAGAAAGTGCCCGCTCAATACCTCAGAAAGTGTCCCCTCAATACTTCTGACAGTGCTCTCTCAGTACCTCAGAAATGCTCCCTCAAAACCTCAGGAAGTGTTCCCTCAGTACCTCAGAAAGTGCTCCCTCAGTACCTCAGATGGTTCTCCCTCAATACCTCAGAAAGTGCTCCCTCAATACCTCAGAAATTGTTCCCATATATTTCAGAAAGTTCTCCCTCTGTACCTCAGATAGTGCTCCTTCAATACCTCAAAGTGCTCCCTGAATACTTCAGATAGTTTTCCCTCTGTACCTCAGATAATGCTCCCTCAATTCCTCTGATAGTGCTCCCCCAATACCTCAGAAAGTGCTCGCTCAGTACCTCAGAAAGTGCTCCCTCAATACCTCAGATAATGCTCCCTCAATTCCCCAGATAGTTCTCCCTCAGTACCTCTGAAGGTGCTCCCTCAATCCCTCAGAAATTGTTCCCCCAATATCTAAGTAAGTGCTCCCTCAATTTCTAAAAAATGCTCCCTCTGTACCTCAGAAAATGCTCCCTCAATACCTCAGACAGTGCTCCCTCAATACCTCAGACAGTGCTCCCTCAGTACCTCAGAAAGTGCTCTCTCAGTACCTCAGAAAATGCTCCGTTAGTGCCTCACAATGTGCTCCCTGAATACCTCAGATAGTTCTCCCTCAGTACCTCAGAAAGTGCTACCTCAATTCCTCAGCACATCTGAAATTGCTCCCTCAGTACCACAGAAAGTGCTCCCTCAGTACCTCAGAAAATACCCCCCCAATATCTAAGAAAGCACCACTTTGTCGTGTTTAACCCCCAAAGCCCCTCAGACAGTAGCTCCACAAAACATTCACACCCTCAACACTTCAGGGCTCAGCCCAGCTCCCCCCTCAGACTGTGTTCAAACCCCTTCAGACGGTAAGGACCCACATCCACTCCTGTCCAAGATTGGAGCCCAGGTTCCCAGAACATGACTTGTCTCTCTGGATTAATTTTAGAATTCCTACAGTGTAGAAGCAAGCCATTCCGTCCATTGGCCACACACTGACTGTCTGAACAGCATCCCACCCAGACTCACATCCTCTACTCGATCCCGGGAATGCTACATTTCCCATGGCATCTTTGGACTGTGGGAGGAAACTGGATCACCCGGAGGAAACCCGCACAGGTACAGAGAGAATGTGTAAACTCCATACAGACAGTCACCGGGCGTTAGAATCAAACCACTGAGGCACCGTGCTGTCCTCTCTCCCTGATTGTCATCTCATCTAACCTTTTACTAAGCAGTCTCCCATGTGAAACCTTCTCATCTGTCTCCTTGGTCATCCCTTCAAAAGCTCCATCAAGTTGGACACATCATTTCCACAAACAAAGCCAAGCTGACCATCCCTAATCAATTCTTGCTTTTCCAAATGTATGTAAGTTGTCTCTCAGAATGCCCTCCAACAGCTGACCCACCACTGCCATCAGGCTCACAGCTCCATAGTACAATGGCTGTACCTTGCAGCCTTACTTCAATAATGGCCCATCATTAATCACCCTCCAGTCTTCAGGCACCTCACCCGTTGTCACTGATCGGTCCATCTGACAAGACCATCTCCATCCTTCTGTAACCTAAGGCTATCCTCCTCAGTATTTATCACCCAACCAATCTTCATATCATTCATGAGCCCAATGATTAACCATCCACCATTCAAACCTACATCTTTTCTATCAGCCACATCAGCAAGACCCCAACAGTGAGACATGAACGGACAGAGATTTCTCATTGGGCCGTCACTGTCTGCTTCCTGTCACTCAGCATTCTGCGCCAAATTCCTGGGATATTGAGTTTTTGTGTTCACTATCAGATTCCAGTATGGATCCTGATAAAAGCCTCACTGACCTCCAAGCAGGCGACAGGAAAGTATTGCCCTTATTTACAGAGCTGGTCCCCTCCTTAAACAGTGCGATCCCATTGGTCAGACCTGACCTCCCCTTAACAGAACCATTCTGACTGTTCTTCCTGAACTCCAGTCTCTTTAAATGCTGATTAATTCTATCTCCCAAAATTGCTTCCAACAGACGTCCCACCCACGATATTAGCCTGACTGGCCTGGAGCTGCCTGGTATATCCCATGCTCCCTCTTGAATAACAGTACCACATGGTCAGTCTGCAGACAACTCTCCTGTGGCCAGAGAGGATTTGAAAATGTTTGCTCGTGTACCTGCTACTTCCTCCATCACCTCATTTGGTAAACTGAGATACATTTCCACTGTCTTTGGAGATTTATTGGGTTGTAAGAAGGCCAGACCACTCAGAACCATCTCTCTCTCTATATATGCTTATTCATGTAATTATATCACAGAGCATCTCCACGATTTATTATCAACCCTGTCCCAGTGAGCACTGACAAAATGCATCCATTCACTACACCCACTGGGTCCATGCACAAACTCTCACTGTTTTCCACAGCCTACTCTTTCTCTCATTATCAATTCATCCTTTATGACACTGTAAGGAATTTTCAGATTTTTATTTCCCCTCTTAGCCCTCCTCTCTCCCAGACAATTAGCCTGTGTTACGATTTGGAGGAGTGTGGGATATCATTCTGGAAGTGGATGAGCATTGGGAAGCTCAGAAATAAGGAACACACGACTGTGCTGAGTGTGGGGCAGTGAGATCCATTTGGGATGAGCAGACGGAAGCTGAGGAATAAACCTCAGCCCTGCAGCATGAAAATATCCCTTTGAGCTGGCAGGTCAGTCACGTGAAACGAACCCTCCAACCCCGGGAAAAGAGGATGTAACCTCTTCAAGTTCAAAAACCAAATGAAGACAGTCTATTTGAACACAGTCTCTGGAATCTGGACACGGGAATCATTGCTGAGCAGGGTCTGTAGGACGCAGAAGCAGAAATGTACTGAACAATTCCCGATATTCCTCGTAGACCATAGGACATGAGAGCAGAAATTAGGCCATTCAGGGGATCTGATAGTGTGGCACTCACTCAGTACTGACTCTCTTACAATGCAGGAATCCCTCAGACTGATACGCTGACAGTGCAGCACTCCCTTAGTAATGACCCTCTGACAGTGCAGCACTCTCTCAGTACTGACCCTCTGACAGTGCAGCACTCCCTCAGTAATAACCCTCTGACAGTGCAGCACTCTCTCAGTACTGACCCTCTGACAGTGCAGCACTCCCTTAATAATGACCCTCTGACAGTGCAGCACTCCCTCAGTACTGACCCTCTGACAGTGCAGCACTCCCTCAGTACTGACCCTCTGAGTGTAGCACTCTCTCTGGACTGACCCTCTTACAGTGCAGCATTCCCTCAATACTGACCCTCTGACAGTGCTGCACTCCCTCAGCAGTGACACTCTGACAATGCAGCACTCCCTCAGTACTGACACTCTGACAGTGCAGCACTCCGTCAGTACTGACCCTCTGACAGTGCAGCAATCCCTCAGCAATGACCCTCTGACAGTGCAACGCTCGCTCAGTACTGACCCACTGACAGTGCAGCACTCCTTCAGTACTGACTCTCTGACAGTGCAGCACTCCCTCAGTACTGACCGTGTGACAGTGCAGCTCTCCCTCAGTACTGACCCTCTGACAGTGCAGTAGTCCCTCAGAACTGACCGTCTGACAGTGCAGCATTCCCTCAATACTGACCCTCTAACAGTGCAGCATTCCCTCAGTACTGACACTCTGACAGTGCTGCACTCCCTCAGCAGTGTCCCTCTGACAGTGCAGCACTCCCTCAGCACTAACCCTCTGACAGTGCAGCACTCCCTCAGTACTGACCCTCTGACAATGCTGCACTCCCTCCATACTGATCCTCTGACAGTGCAGCTCTCCCTCAGTACTGACGCTCTGACAGTGCAGCACTCCCTCAGTACTGACCCTCTGACAATGCTGCACTCCCTCCACACTGATCCTCTGACAGTGCAGCACTCCCTCAGTACTGATCCTCTTAGAGTGCAGCATTCCCTCAATACTGACGCTCTGACAGTGCAGCACTCCCTCACCAGTGACCCGTTGAAAGTGCAGCACTCCCTCATCACTGACCCTCTGACAGTGCAGCACTCCCTCAGTACTGAACCTCTGACAGTGCAGCACTCCCTCAGAACTGACCGTCTGACAGTGCAGCATTCCCTCAGTACTGACCCTCTGACAGTGCTGCACTCCCTCAGTACTGAACCTCTGATAGTGCAGCACTCCCTCAGAACTGACCGTCTGACAGTGCAGCATTCCCTCAGTACTGAACCTCTGACAGTGCAGCATTCCCTCAATACAGACCCTGTGACAGTGCTGCACTCCCTCGGCAGTGACCCTCTGACAGTGCAGCACTCCTTCAGCACTAACCCTCTGACAGTGCAGCACTCCCTCAGTACTGACCCTCTGACAATGCTGCACTCCCTCCACACTGATCCTCTGACAGTGCAGCACTCCCTCAGTACTGATCCACTTAGAGTGCAGCATTCCCTCAATACTGACGCTCTGACAGTGCAGCACTCCCTCAGCAGTGACCCGTTGAAAGTGCAGCACTCCCTCAGCACTGACCCTCTGACAGTGCAGCACTCCCTCAGTACTGAACCTCTGACAGTGCAGCACTCCCTTAGAACTGATCCTCTGACAGTGCAGCACTCCCTCAGAACTGACCGTCTGACAGTGCAGCATTCCCTCAGTACTGACCCTCTGACAGTGCAGCACTCCCTCAGTACTGAACCTCTTACAGTGCAGCACTCCCTCAGTAATGACCATCTGACAGTGCTGCACTCCCTCAGTACTGACCCTCTGACAGTGCAGCACTCCCTCTGTACTGACCCTCTGACAGCTCGGCACTCCCTCAGCACTGACTCTCTGACAGTGCAGCACTCTCTCAGTACTGACCATCTGGCAGTGTAGCACTCCCTCAGTACTGACCATCTGACAGTGCAGCACTCCCTCAGTACTGACCCTCTGACAATGCTGCACTCCCTCCACACTGATCCTCTGACAGTGCAGCTCTCCCTCAGTACTGACCCTCTGACAGTGCAGCACTCCCTCAGTACTGACTCACTGACAGTGCAGCACTCCCTCAGTACTGACCCTCTGACAGTGCAGCACTCACTCAGTACTGACCCTCTGACAGTGCAGCACTCCGTCAGTACTGAACCTCTGACAGTGTAGCACTCTCTCTGTACTGACCCTCTGACAGTGCAACGCTCCCTCAGTACTGACCGTCTGATAGTGTAGCACTCTCTCTGTAATGACCCTCTGACAGTGCAGCACGCCCTCCACACTGACACTCTGACAATGCAGCACTCCCTCCACACCTATCCTCTGACAGTGCAGCTCTCCCACAGTACTGACCCTCACACAGTGCAGCACTCCCTCAGTACTGACCCTCTGACAGTGCAGCACTCCCTCAGTACTGACCCTCACACAGTGCAGCATTCCCTCAATACTGACCCTCTCACATTGCAGCACTCCCTCAGTACTGATCCTCTGACAGTGCAGCACTCCCTCAGTACTGATCCTCACACAGTGCAGCATTCCCTCAGTACTGACCCTCTCACAGTGCAGCACTCCCTCAGTACTGACCCTCTGACAGTGCAGCACTCCCTCTGTAATGACCCTCTGAAACAACACCTTCAGAACTGACACACTGACCAAGTAGCGCTCCCTAAGTAATGACCCTTGACAGACCATCACTCTCTCTGTACTGACCCTCTGGCAATGCAGCAATCACTCAGTACTGACTGTCGGACACATAGTGTGGCGCTCCATCAGTACTGACCCTCTCACAGCGCGCTGATCCCTCCGTACTAAGCACCTCAGTGTGTGGTGCTCCTTCAGTTCTAACCCTTTCACAGTGCAGCGCTCCCACAGTAGTAACCCTCTCACAGTGCGACAGTCTGACAGCATGGCCACTCATTAGCACTGACTCGCAGAGAGTGTGCACTTCATCATTGCTGACTCTCTCAATGCATAGCAATCCCCCCGTCCTGACACTCTGACAATGCTGCACTCCCTCCAGACTGACCCTCTGACAATGCTGCACTCACTCCACACTGATCCTCTGACAATGCTGCACTCTCTCCACACTGATCCTCTGACAGTGCAGCTCTCCCTCAGTAACGACCCTCTGACAGTGCAGCACTCCCTCAGTACTGACCCTCTGACAGTGCAGGACTCCCTCAGTAATGACCCTCTGAAACAACACCTTCAGAACTGACACGCTGACCAAGTAGCGCTCCCTAAGTAATGTCCCTTTGACAGTCCATCACTCTCTCAGTACTGACCCTCTGGCAATGCAGCAATCACTCAGTACTGACTGTCCGACACATAGTGTGGCGCTCCATCAGTACTGACCCTCTCACGGCGCGGTGATCCCTCAGTACTAAACCCCTCAGTGTACGGTGCTCCTTCAGTTCTAACCCTTTCACAGTGCAGCGCTCCCACAGTAGTAACCCTCTCACTGTGCAACACTCTGACAGCATGGCCACCCATTAGCACTGACCAGCAGAGAGTGTGCACTTCATCATTGCTGACTCTCTCACTGCATAGCAATCACCCTGTCCTGACTCTCTGACAATGCTGCACTCCCTCCACACAGACCCTCTGAGAGTGCTGCACTCCCTCCACACTGACCCTCTGACAATGCTGCACTCCCTCCACACTGATCCTCTGACAATGCTGCACTCCCTCCACACTGACCCTCGGACAGTGCTGCACTACCACAACCATGACCCTCTGACAATGCTGCACTCCCACCACACTGATCCTCTGATAGTGATGCACTCCCTTTGTACTGACTCTCTGACAGTGTGGAAGTGACCCTGTACTGACCCTCCGACAGTGTGGCCCAATCTCAGGACAAAACCACTGTCAGTGCAGCTCTCCATCAGAACTGACCCATTGACAGTGTAGCACTCCATCAGAGCTGGCACTCTGACAGAACAGCACTCCCTCAGTACTGACCCTCTGACAGTGCAGCACTCCCTCAGTACTGACCCTCTGACAGTACAGCACTACCTCAGTACTGACCCTCTGACAGTGCAGCACTCCCTGAGTACTGACCCTATGACAGTGCAGTACTGCATCAGAACTGACCCTCTGACAGTGCAGGACTCCCACAGTACTGACTTATTGACAGTGCAGCTCTCCCTCAGTACTGACCCTCTGACAGTGCTCCACTCCCTCACTACTGACCTCTGACAGTGCAGCACTCCCTCAGTACTGATCCTCCGACACTGCAGCTCTCCCTCAGTACTGACCCTCTGACAGTGCAGCTCTCCCTCAGTACTGACCCTCTCACAGTGCAGCACTCCCTCAGTACTGACTCTCTGACTGTGCAGCACTCCCTCAGTACTGACCCTCTGACAGTGCAGCTCTCCCTCAGTACTGACCCTCTCACAGTGCAGCACTCCCTCAGTAATGACCCTCTGACACTGCAGCACTCCCTCAGTACTGACTCTCTGACTGTGCAGCACTCCCTCTGTAATGACCCTCTGAAACAATACCCTCAGAACTGACACACTGACCAAGTAGCGCTCCCTAAGTAATGACCCTTTGACAGTCCATCACTCTCTCAGTACTGACCCTCTGGCAATGCAGCAATCACTCAGTACCGACTGTCCGACACATAGTGTGGCGCTCCATCAGTACTGACCCTCTCACAGCGCGGTGATCCCTCAGTAATAACCCCGTCAGTGTGTGGTGATCCCTTTCACAGTGCAGCGCTCCCTCAGTAGTAACCCTCTCACAGTGCAACAATCTGACAGCATGGCCATTCATTAGCACTCATCCGCAGAGAGTGTGCACCTCATCATTGCTGACTCTCTCACTGCATAGCAATCCCCCCGTCCTGACTCTCTGACAATGCTGCACTCCCTCCACACAGACCCCCTGACAATGCAGCACTCCCTCCACTGACACTCTGACAATGCTGCACTCCCTCCACACTGACCCTCTGACAATGCTGCACTCCCTCCACACTGACCCTCTGACAATGCTGCACTTCCTCCAATCTTATCCTCTGACAATGCTGCACTCGCCCCACACTGACCCTCTGACAATGCAGCACTCCCTCCACACTGACCCTCTGACAATGCTGCATTCCCTCCACACTGACCCTCTGACAATGCTGCACTCCCTCCACACTGACCCTCTGACAATGTTGCCCTCCCTCCACACTGACCGTCTGACAATGCTGCACTCCCTCCACACTTACCCTCTGACAATGCTGCATTCCCTCCACACTGACCCTCTGACAATGCTGCACTCCCTCCACACTGACCCTCTGACAATTCTGCACACCCTCCACACTGATCCTCTGACAATGTTGCACTCCCTCCACACTGACCCACTGACAATGCTGCACACCCTCCACACTGATCCTCTGACAATGCTGCACTTGCTCCACACTGACCCTCTGAAAATGCTGCACTCTCTCCACACTGATCCTCTGACAATGCTGCACACCCACACACTGACCCTCCGACAATGCTGCATTCCCTCCACACTGATCCTCTGACAATGCTGCACTCCCTCCACACTGACCCTCTGACAATGTTGCCCTCCCTCCACACTGATCCTCTGATAATGCTGCGCTCCACAACACTGACCCTCTGACAATGCTGCACTCCCTCCACACTGATCCTCTGACAATGCTGCACTCCCACCAGGCTGATCCTCTGATAGTGATGCACTCCCTCTGTACAAACACTCTGACAGTCTGGAAGTGACCCTCTACTGACTCTCCGATAGTGTGGCCCAATCTCAGGACAAAACCTCTGACAGTGCAGCTCTCCATCAGAACTGACCCATTGATAGTGTAGCACTTCATCAGAGTTGACACTCTGACAGTACAGCACCCCCTCACTACTGACCCTCTGACAGTACACCATTTCCTCAGAAATGACCCATTGACAGTGCAGCACTCCCTCAGTACTGGCCCTCTGACAGTGCAGCAATCTCTCACTACTGACCCTATGACAGCGCGGCACTCCCTCAGTACTGACCCTCTGGCAGCGCAGCACTCCCTCAGTACTGACCCTCTGACAATTCTGCACTCCCCCCACACTGAACTTCTGACAGTGCAGCTCTCCCTCAGTACTGACCCTCTGACAGTGCAGCACTCCCTCAGTACTGTCTCATTAACAGTGCTGCACTCCCTCAGTACTGACCCTCTGACAGTGCAGCACTCACTCAGCACTGACCCTCTGACAATGCAGCTCTCCCTCAGTAATGATCATCTGACAGTGCTGCACTCCCTCAGTACTGACCCTCTGACAGTGCAGCACTCCCTCTGTACTGACCCTCTGACAGTGTAGCACTCTCTCTGTACTGGCCCTCTGACAGTGCAATGCTCCCTCAGTTCTGACCCTCTGTTAGTGTAGCACTCTCTCTGCAATGACCCTCTGACAATGCTATACTCCCTCCACACTGACACTCTGACAATGCTGCACTCCCTCCACACTGATCCTCTGACAGTGCAGCTCTCCCTCAGTACTGACCCTCTGACAGTGTAGCACTCCCTCAGTACTGACCTCTGACAGTGCAGCACTCCCTCAGTACTGATCCTCTTACAGTGCAGCACTCCCTCAGTACTGACCCTCTGACAGTGCAGCACTCCCTCAGTACTGACCCTCTGACAGTGCAGCACTCCCTCAGTAATGACCCTCTGAAACAACACCCTCAGAACTGACACACTGACCAAGTAGCGCTCCCTAAGTAATGACCCTTTGACAGACCATCACTCTCTCAGTACTGACCCTCTGGCAATGCAGCAATCACTCAGTACTGGCTGTCGGACACTTAGTGTGGCGCTCCATCAGTACTGACCCTCTGACAGCGCGCTGATCCCTCAGTAATAACCCCGTCAGTGTGTGGCGATCCCTCAGTTCTAACCCTTTCACAGTGCAGCGCTCCCTCAGTAGTAACCGTTTCACAGTGCGACACTCTGACAGCATGGCCATCCATTAGCACTGACCAGCCGAGAGTGTGCACTTCATCATTGCTGACTCTCTCACTGCATAGCAATCCCCCCGTACTGACTCTCTGACAATGCTGCACTCCCCCCACACTGATCCTCTGATAATGCTGCACTCCCTCCACACTGATCCTCTGACAATGCTGCATTCCCTCCACACTGACCCTCTGACAATGCTGCACTCCCTCCATACTGATCCTGTGGTAATGCTGCACTCCCACACACTGACCCTCTGACAATGCTGCACTCCCTCCACACTGACCCTCTGACAATGCTGCACTCCCACCACACTGATCCTCTGATAGTGATGCACTCCCTCTGTGCTGACTCTCTGACAGTGTGGAAGTGACCCTGTACTGACCCTCCGACAGTGTGGCCCAATCTCTGGACAAAACCTCTGACAGTGCAGCTCTCCATCAGAACTGACCCATTGACAGTGTAGCACTCCATCAGAGCTGACAGTCTGACAGTACAGCACTCCCTCAGTACTGACCCTCTGACAGTGCAGCACTCCCTCACTACTGACCCTCTGACAGTGCACCACTCCCTCAGTACTGACCCTCTGACAGTGCAGCACTCCCTCAGTACTGACCCTCTGACTGTGTAGCACTCCCTCAGTACTGTCCCTCTGACAGTGCAGCACTCCCTCACAACTGACCCTCTGACAGTGCTAATCTCTCTCTGTACTGACCCTCTGACAGTGCTGCTCTCTCTCTGTACTGACACTCTGAATTATCACTCACTCAGAACTGACACTCTCACTGTGTAGCGCTCCCTCAGTACTGACCTTTTGATAGTGCATGCTCCCTCAGTGCTGACCCTCTGACAGTGCAACACTCCCTCAGTGCTGACCCTCTGACAGTGCAGCACTCCCTCAGTACTGACCCTCTGATGGTGCAATGATCTCAGAGTACAGAGCCTCAGACAGTGCCGCATTCCCTCTGGACTGAACCTCTGACAGTTGGGTGCTCCCTCAGTACTGACCATTTGACAGTGTAGTATTCTTCAGAAATGGCCTTCTAGTAATGAAGCAGTCCCTCACTACTGACTGTCCGACAGTGCGGTGATCCCTCAGTACTGACCCTCTGGCAATGCAGCACTCTCTCAGTACTGACCCTCTGACAGTGCAGCACTCCCTCAGTACTGACCCTCTGGCAATGCAGCACTCCCACAGTACTGACCCTCTGGCAATGCAGCACTCCCTCAGTACTGGCTCTCTGACAGTGCAGCACTCCCACAGTACTGACCCTCTGGCAATGCTGCACCCCCTCAGTACTGACGCTCTGACAGTGCTGCACCCCCTCAGTACTGACCCTCTGGCAGTGCAGCACTCCCTCAGCACTGACCCTCTTTTTTCTATTTCATGGAGTCTTGTGGAAATGTGGAGACATAGGGTTTGCAGATTCTGAGGATGTATGAGCGAGACGCACAAACCAAGCCCTGTCTGAAACTCTCTGTAATAGACTATTCAGAGGCACAGGGTCAAGAGATGCACAGCTTGGAAACAGACTCTTCTGTCCAACGCATCCATAATAACTAGATGTTCTCATCTCATTTCATTCCCTTTGCTCGCACTTGGCTGATATCCCTCTAAACCCTTCCTATTCACATACTCATCCATTGAAATGTCGCAATTGTACCAGCCCCCATCACTTCCTCTGGCAGCTACCTGCATGCCCTTGAATAAGTGCTCAAACATTCATACTGTCGATACAAACTCCAATAAACACCAACCTACAAAAGGGTATCATTGTCATTTTCAACCCACCCTTTGCTTCATCGTTATGCTGATTTCAGCACAGGTACAGAAACAGTCTTAGTTACCATCCACCGTCACCCTGTAATACACTTATTTTCAAATGGGGCTTGCATGTGATTCCCACCCCCTCTAATAGTTACCTGGAAGGTGGGGGTGAGCTGTACTCTCCTGCTGCAGTCCTTGGGTGTCCCACAGTGATGTTAGGGAGGGAGCTCCAGGATTTTGACCTGAACCATGTAAAGAGCTCTCTTCCTGGAGTACCTTTTTAAAGTTGGGAAGTTAGTATAGACCAGGAGGACCCGAGAGCTGCTGTCCTGTCAGAGAGAGAGGCCTGGTGGGTCACACACCTCAGGTGAGGGGCGAGGTTGAGAAGCTGGGGCCTTCATGGTAATTTCAGACATGATAGAGATTGAGCCAACAGTGTTGACATCACAAACCTGTTAGCTGAGGTAACTGACCCCACTTTGTAGCCGAGGGATTCAATCCCTTGAACAGAGCAAGCTTGAGAATTCAACACTAAAACCAATCTGTACGGATGCACTGGAGACCTGAAACATCAATACAGAGATTGCTGAAGAAGCTAAGCATGTCCGGCAGCATCTCTGAAGGGAGAGGGAGAAAGAGACAGACAGAGTTTACCTTTCAATCCAGTGATTTCTGCGGGAAAGTTCCTTCAGAACAGGCCGTTTTGAGAAAGGGTCCCTTGAAATGTGAATTGTTCCTCTCTCTCCTCACCGTTGCTACTGAATATCCCCAGCCATCTGTTTGCTTGAGAATTTGATCTGACCTGATCCAAGCGTCGCTGAGTCATTCAGTCTGTGCTCAATGCCCTGAGGCTGCTTCTGCTGAAAGTTGACAAACAGGTTTAAAGCTTTATAAGGTGTTGTATTCGGAGGGCGGGCTACATGGGAGAACAGATACAGAACACAGGCACTTCACAAAGATCCTTATCAATGTAACTTTGTGATGTTAATTCAGAAGGAACAGCTCAGACCTAACATTTCAGTTAATCAGCCAAGGGGAGTGTATATGTCATGGCAAAGACTTGTTGTACAGACTGTACAGAACCGAACTTTAGTGACTGTGTTTGTACGGAGAGTTTTTTTTGTGAATAAAGTCTCTTCTTGAAATTGATATAAATATTTTTTCAAGGGGGATCAAGCATCTTGAGCTGGTGGAGACATTGCCCTTATCTATAATCTTTCTTAAATAAACACTAGAGAAGTTAGATACTCCCCGGGTATACACATCAAACGGTCACCAATGGGGAGGAGATGGTGGGATTGTCAGGGGGGCTCAGTGTTGCCTCACCCCACCCGGGTTCGATTCCAGCCTCGGGCGACTGTCTGTGTGGAGTTGGCACATTCTCCCCGTGTCACTGCAGGCTAGGTGGATTAGCCAGAGGAATGAAGGGTTCCTGGGATGGGGCGGGGGGTAGGGGAATGCGGTGGGGGGGGGGGGAATAGGATGCTCTGACGAGGGTCAGTGTGAACCTGATGGGCCGAATGATCAATCCAGAGACTCAAATAATGTTCTGGGCCGTAGGGGGAGGCTGTGGGTCATCGCAGTGAGAACAGGTTTGGGAATGATCACGGTCCAAGGGGGTAACAGGTTTGCTTTCTGAGATGTTGAGGGTATGATGTTTTCTCGAGGTGCTCTGGGGATAAACTTACTGAGGGGATGGTTTCTAAGGTATTGAGGGAGCACTATCTGTCAGTACAGGGTGCAGAGGGTCGCAAGGTACAGATACACTTCATAGATCATAGAACATAGAACAGTACAGCACAGAACAGGCCCTTCAGCCCACGATGTTGTGCTGAGCATTGATCCTCATGTAAGGTAAACCTAATGTACGGACCCTCAAATGTCTGTGACCATATACAGATCCAGCAGTCTCTTAAATGTTCCCAACTTCGCTTCCACAACTGCTGCTGGCAACGCATTCCATGCTCGCAGAACTCTCTGTGTAAAGAACCCACCTCTGACATCCCCTCTATACTTTCCTCCAACCAGCTTAAAACTATGACCCTTCGTGTTAGCCATTTCTGCACTGTGATATAGTCTCTGGCTATCGACTCTATCGATGCCTCTCATTATCTTGTATAACTCAATTAGGTCCCCTCACTATCTTCTTTTTTCCAATGAAAAATGTCCAACATCAGTCAACCTCTCTTCATTAGATAAGCCACCTATTCCAGGCAGCATCTGGTAAACCTCCTCTGAACCCTCTCCAAAGCATCCACATCTTTCCGATAATAGCGTGACCAGAACTGGACACAGTATTCCAAGTGCGTTCGAACCAACGTTTTGTGGAGCTGCAACAATATCTCACGGCTCTTAAACTCAATCCCCCTGTTAATGAAAGCCAAAACACGAAATGCTTTCTTCACAACCCTGCCCACCTGGGTGGCCATTTAAGGGATCTATGTACCTGCACACCAAGATCTCTCTGTTCCTTCGCACTGCCTTAATCCTGTACTCAGCTTCAAATTCGACTTTCCAAAATGCATCACCTCACATTTATCCAGGTTGAACTCCATCTGCCACCTCTCAGCCCATCTCTGCATCCTGTCAATGTCCCGCTGCAGCCTACAACAGCCCTCTACACTGTCAACGACACCTCCAACCTTTGTGTTGTCTGCAAACTTGCTGACCCATCCTTCAATCCCCTCATCCAAGTCATTTATCAAAGTAAAAAATGATCGAGGCCCAAGGAACAGAGCCCACCACTCACCACTGACTTCCAGGCAGAATACTTTTCTTCCACTACCACTCGCCGTCTTCTGTCGACCGGCTAATTCGTATCCAGACAGTTACATTTCCTGTAATCCCATTCCTCCTGACCTTCTGAATGAGCCTACCATGGGAACCTTATCAAATGCCTTATTGAAGTCCAGATACAACAGCATCCACCGCTCGACCCCTCATCAACTTGTCTAGTAACATCCTCAAAGAACTCAATAAGATTTGTGAGGCATGACCTGCCCCTCACAAAGCCGTGCTGACTGCATTTAATCAAATTCCACGCTCTTCCAGAGGGTCATAAATCCTATCCC
>NW_026868546.1:0-38189 GCF_020745735.1 Hemiscyllium ocellatum | reverse complement strand
CACATCCCTGGGCACTACGGAGACAATTTACAATGGCCAATCCACCCTAACCTGCACATCCCTGGGCACTACGGGACAATTTAACACGGCCAATCCACCCTAACCTGCACATCCCTGGGCACTACGGGACAATTTAGCACGGCCAATCCACCCTAACCTGCACATCCCCGGGCACTACGGGACATTTCAGCACGGCCAATCCACCCTAACCTGCACATCCCTGGGCACTATGGGGACAATTTAGCACGGCCAATCCACCCTAACCTGCACATCCCTGGGCACTACGGAGACAATTTAGCACGGCCAATCCACCCAACCTGCACATCCCTGGGCACTACGGACAATTTAGCACGGCCAATCCACCCTAACCTGCACATCCCTGGGCACTACGGGACAATTTAGCACGGCCAATCCACCCTAACCTGCA
Organism: Hemiscyllium ocellatum; assembly: GCF_020745735.1. Classification (NCBI taxonomy): domain Eukaryota; kingdom Metazoa; phylum Chordata; class Chondrichthyes; order Orectolobiformes; family Hemiscylliidae; genus Hemiscyllium; species Hemiscyllium ocellatum. The sequence goes on along the minus strand of NW_026868546.1, from coordinate 37,762 downwards.
CATCCCTGGGCACTACGGGGACAATTTACTACGGCCAATCCACCCTAACCTGCACATCCCTGGGCACTACGGGACAATTTAGCATGGCCAATCCACCCTAACCTGCACATCCCTGGGCACTACAGGGACAATTTAGCACGGCCAATCCACCCTAACCTGCACATCCCTGGGCACAACGGGGACAATTTAGCACGGCCAATCCACCCTAACCTGCACATCCCTGGGCACTACGGGACAATTTAGCACGGCCAATCCATCCACCCGAACCTGCACATCCCTGGGCACTACGGGACAATTTAGCATGGCCAATCCACTCTAACCTGCACATCCCTGAGCACTACGGGACAATTTAGCACGGCCCATTCACCCTAACCTGCACATCCCTGGGCACGACGGGGACAGTTTAGTGCGGCCAATCCACCCTAACCTGCACATCCCTGGGCACTACGGGGACAATTTAGCACGGCCAATCCACCCTAACCTGCACATCCCTGGGCACTACGGGACAATTTAACAAGGCCAATCCACGCTAACTGCACATCCCTGGGCACTACGGGGACAATTTAGCAGAGCCAATCCACCCTAACTTGCACATCCCTGGGCACTGCAGGGACAATTTAGCACGGCCAATTCACTCGGACCTGCACATCCCTGGGCACTACGGGGACAATTTAGCACGGCCAATCCACCCTAACCTGCACATCCCTGGGCACTACGGGGACAATTTAGCACGGGCAATCCTCCCTAACCTGCACATCTCTGGGCACTACGGGGACAAATTAGCACGGCCAATCCACCCTAACCAGCACATCCCTGAGCACTATGAAGCAATTTAGCACGGCCAAACCAACCTCACCTGCACATCCCTGGGCACTACGGGGACAATTCAGCACGGCCAATCCACTCTGACCTGCACATCCCGGGCACTACGGGACAATTTAGCATTACCAATCCAACCCTAACCTGCACATCCCTGGGCACTACTGCGACAATTTAGCACGGCCAATCCACCCTAACCTGCACATCCCTGGGCACGACAGGGACAATTTAGCACGGCCAATCCACCCTAACCTGCACATCCCTGGGCACGACAGGCACAATTTAGCACGGCCAATCCACCCTACCTGCACATGCCTGGGCACTACGGGACAATTTAACACGGCCAATCCACCCTAACCTGCACATCCCTGTGCACTAAGGGGACAATTTAGCACGGCCAATCCACCCTAACCTGCACATCCCTGGGCACTACGGGACAATTTAGCACGGCCAATCCATCCTAAACTGCACATCCCTGGGCACTTATGAACAATTTAGCACGGCCAATCCACCCTAACCTGCACATCCCTGGGCACTACGGGGACAATTCAGCACGGCCAATCCACCCTAACCTGCACATCCCTGGGCACTGCAGGGACAATTTAGCATGGCCAATCCACCCTAACCTGCACATCCCTGGGCACTACGGGACAATTTAGCACGGCCAATCCACCCTAACTGCACATCCCTGGGCACAGCAGGGACAATTTAGCACAGGCCAATCCACCCTAACCTTGCACATCCCTGGGCACTGCAGGGACAATTTAGCACGGCCAATCACTCCTACCTGCACATCCCTGGGCACTACGGACAATTTAGCACGGCCAATCCACCCGAACCTGCACATCTCTGGGCACTACGGGACAATTTAGCACGGCCAATCCACCCTAACCTCACATCCCTGGGCACTACGGGGCAATTTAACACGGCCAATCCACCCTAACCTGCACATCCCTGGGCACTACGGGACAATTTAGCATGTCCAATCCACCCTAACCTGCACATCCCTGGGCACTACGGGGACAATTTAGCACGGCCAATCCACCCTAACCTGCACATCCCTGGGCACTACGGGACAATTTAGCACGGCCAATCCTCCCGAACCTGCACATCCCTGGGCACTACGGACAATTTAGCATGGCCAATCCACCCTACCTGCATATCCCTGGGCACCACGGGACAATTTACTAGGGCCAATCCACCCTAACCTGCACATCCCTGGGCACTGCAGGGACAATTTAGCACAGCCAATCCACTCTAACCTGCACATCCCTGGGCACTACGGGACAATTTAGCATGGCCAATCCGCCCCGAACCTGCACATCCCTGGGCACTATGGGACAATTGAACACGGCCAATCCACCCTAACCTGCACATCCCTGGGCACGATGAGTACAATTTAGCACGGCCAATCCACCTAACCTGCACATCCCTGGGCACTGCAGGGACAATTTAGCACGGCCAATCCACCCTACCTGCACATCCCTGGGCACTACGGGACAATTTACACGGCCAATCCATCCTAACCTGCACATCCCTGGGCACTATGGGACATTTAGCACGGCCAATCCACCCTAACCTGCACATGCCTGGGCACTACGGGACAATTTAGCACGGCCAATCCACCCGAACCTGCACATCCTGGGCACTACGGGACAATTTAGCATGGCCAATCCACCCTAACCTGCACATCCCTGGGCACTACGGGGGCAATTTAGCACGGCCAATCCACTAACCTGCACATCCCTGGGCACTACGGGGACAATTTAACACGGCCAATCCACCCTAACCTGCACATCCCTGGGCACTATGGGACAATTTAGCACGGCCAATCCACCCAAACCTGCACATCCCTGGGCACTACGGGGACAATTAGCAAGGCCAATCCACCCTAACCTGCACATCCCTGGGCACTACGGGACAATTTAGCACGGCCAATCCTCCCGAACCTGCACATCCCTGGGCACTACGGGGACAGTTGAGCATGGCCAATCCACCCTTACCTGCATATCCCTGGGCACCACGGGACAATTTACTACGGCCAATCCACCCGAACCTGCACATCCCTGGGCACTGCAGGGACAATTTAGCACGGCCAATCCACTCTAACCTGCACATCCCTGGGCACTACGGGACAATTTAGCATGGCCAATCCGCCCGACCTGCACATCCCTGGGCACTATGGAACAATTGAACACGGCCAATCCACCACCCTAACCTGCACATCCCTGGGCACTGCAGGGACAATATAGCACGGCCAATCCACCCTACCTGCACATCCCTGGGCACTACGGGACAATTTAGCACGGCCAATCATCCTAACCTGCACATCCCTGGGCACTACGGGATAATTTAGCATGGCCAATCCACCCTAACCTGCACATCCCTGGGCACTACGGGACAATTTAGCACGGCCAATCCACCCTAACCTGCACATCCCTGGGCACTGCAGGGACAATTTAGCACGGCAATCCACCCTACCTGCACATCCCTGGGCACGACAGGGACAATTTAGCACGGCCAATCCACCCTAACCTGCACATCCCTGGGCACAACAGAGACAATTTAGCACGGCCAATCCACCCTAACCTGCACATCCCTGGGCACTACGGGACAATTTAACACGGCCAATCCACCCTAACCTGCACATCCCTGGGCACTACGGGTTAATTTAGCACGGCCAATCCACCCTAACCTGCACATCCCTGGGCACTACGGGACAATTTAGCATGGCCAATCCACCCTAACCTGCACATCCCTGGGAACCACGAGACAATTTACTAGGCCAATCCACCCTAACCTGCACATCCCTGGGCACTGCAGGGACAATTTAGCACGGCCAATCCACCCTAACCTGCACATCCCTGGGCACTGCAGGGACAATTTAGCATGGCCAATCCACCCTACCTGCACATCCCTGGGCACTACGGGACAATTTAGCACGGCCAATCCACCCTAACCTGCACATCCCTGGGCACTACGGGACAATTTAGCACGCCAATCCACCCTAACCTGCACATCCCTGGGCACTGCAGGGACAATTTAGCACGGCCCAATTCACCCGGACCTGCACATCCCTGGGCACTACCGGGACAATTTAGCACGGCCAATCCACCCTAAACTGCACATCCCTGGGCACTACGGGACAATTTAGCACGGCCAATCCACCCCGAACCTGCACATCCCTGGGCACTACGGGGACAATTTAGCATGGCCAATCCACCCTAACCTGCACATCCCTGGGCACTACGGGGGCAATTTAGCACGGCCAATCCACTAACCTGCACATCCCTGGGCACTACGGGGACAATTTAGCACGGCCAATCCATCCTAACTGCACATCCCTGGGCACTACGGGACAATTTAGCACGGCCAATCCTCCCGAACCTGCACATCCCTGGGCACTACGGGACAATTTAGCATGGCCAATCCACCCTAACCTGCACATCCCTGGGCACTACGGGGGCAATTTAGCACGGCCAATCCACTAACCTGCACATCCCTGGGCACTACGGGGACAATTTAGCACGGCCAATCCACCCTAACCTGCACATCCCTGGGCACTACGGGACAATTTAGCATGGCCAATCCACCCTAACCTGCACATCCCTGGGCACTACGGGACAATTTAGCACGGCCAATCCACCCTAACCTGCACATCCCTGGGCACTACGGGACAATTTAGCACGGCCAATCCTCCCGAACCTGCACATCCCCGGGCACTACGGGACAATTTAGCACGGCCAATCCACCCTAACCTGCACATCCCTGGGCACCACGGGACAATTTACTAGGCCAATCCACCCTAACCTGCACATCCCTGGGCACTGCAGGACAATTTAGCACGGCCAATCCACCCTAACCTGCACATCCCTGGGCACTACGGGACAATTTAACACGGCCAATCCACCCTAACCTGCACATCCCTGGGCACTACGAGTACAATTTAGCACGGCCAATCCACCCTAACCTGCACATCCCTGGGCACTGGGACAATTTAGCACGGCCAATCCACCCTACCTGCACATCCCTGGGCACTACGGGACAATTTAACACGGCCAATCCATCCTAACCTGCACATCCCTGGGCACTACGGGGACATTTAGCATGGCCAATCCACCCTAACCTGCACATCCCTGGGCACTACGGGGACAATTTAGCACGGCCAATCCACTCTAACCTGCACATCCCTGGGCACTACGGGACAAATTTAGCACGGCCAATCCACCCTAACCTGCACATCCCTGGGCACTACGAGGACAATTTAGCACGGCCAATCCACCCTAACCTGCACATCCCTGGGCACTGTGGGGACAATTTAGCACGGCCAATCCACCCTAACCTGCACATCCCTGGGCACTATGGGACAATTTAGCACGGCCAATCCACCCTAACCTGCACATCCCTGGGCACTACGGGACAATTTAGCACGGCCAATCCACCCTAACCTGCACATCCCTGGGCACTGCAGGGACAATTTAGCACGGCCAATCCACCCTAACCTGCACATCCCTGGGCACTACGGGACAATTTAGCACGGCCAATCCACCCTAACCTGCACATCCCTGGGCACTAAGGGGACAATTTAGCACGGCCAATCCACCCAACCTGCACATCCCTGGGCACTACGGGACAATTTACACGGCCAATCCATCCTAACCTGCACATCCCTGGGCACTACGGGACATTTAGCACGGCCAATCCACCCTAACCTGCACATCCCTGGGCACTACGGGGACAATTTAGCACGGCCAATCCACCCTAACCTGCACATCCCTGGGCACTATGAGACAATTTAGCACGGCCAATCCACTAACCTGCACATCCCTGGGCACTACGGGGACAATTTAGCACGGCCAATCTACCCTAACCTGCACATCCCTGGACACTACGGGGACAATTTAGCACGGCCAATCCACCCTAACCTGCACATCCCTGGGCACTACGGGACAATTTAGCATGGCCAATCCACCCTAACCTGCACATGCCTGGGCACTACGGGATAATTTAGCACGGCCAATCCACCCTAACCTGCACATCCCTGGGCACTACGGGACATTTAGCACGGCCAATCCACCCTAACCTGCACATCCCTGGGCACTGCGGGACAATTTAGCACGGCCAATCCACCCTAACCTGCACATCCCTGGGCACTGCAGGGACAATTTAGCACGGCCAATCCACCCTAACCTGCACATCCCTGAGCACTATGAAGCAATTTAGCACGGCCAATCCACCCTAACCTGCACATCCCTGGGCACTACGGGACAATTTAGCACGGCCAATCCACCCTAACCTGCACATCCCTGAGCACTATGAACAATTTAGCACGGCCAATCCACCCTAACCTGCACATCCCTGGCACTACGGGACAATTTAACAAGGCCAATCCACCCTAACCTGCACATCCCTGTGCACTGCAGGGACAATTTACCACGGCCAATCCACGCTAACCTGCACATCCCTGGGCACTACGGGACAATTTAGCACGGCCAATCCACCCTAACCTGCACATCCCTGGGCACTACGGGGACAAATTAGCACGGCCAATCCACCCATCCTAACCTGCACATCCCTGGGCACTACGGGACAATTTAGCACGGCCAATCCACCCTAACCTGCACATCCCTGGGCACTACGGGGACAATTTAGCACGGCCAATCCACCCTAACCTGCACATCCCTGGGCACTACGGGGACAATTTAGCACGGCCAATCCACCTTAACCTGCACATCCCTGGGCACTACGGGGACAATTTAGCACGGCCAATCCACCCTAACCTGCACATCCCTGGGCACTACGGGGACAATTTAGCAGGCCAATCCACCCTAACCTGCACATCCCTGGGCACTACGGGACAATTTAGCATAGCCAATCCACCCTAACCTGCACATCCCTGGGCACTACGGGACAATTTAGCACGGCCAATCCAACCTAACCTGCACATCCCTGGGCACTGCAGGGACAATTTAGCACGGCCAATCCACCCAAACCTGCACATCCCTGGGCACTAGGGGACAATTTAGCACGGCCAATCCACCCTAACCTGCACATCCCTGGGCACTACGGGACAATTTAGCACGGCCAATCCACCCTAACCTGCACATCCCTGAGCACTATGAACAATTTAGCACGGCCAATCCAACCTAACCTGCACATCCCTGGGCACTATGGGGACAATTTAGCACGGCCAATCCACCCTAACCTGCACATCCCTGGGCACGACAGGCACAATTTAGCACGGCCAATCCACCTAACCTGCACATCCCTGGGCACTACGGGACAATTTAGCACGGCCAATCCACCCTAACCTGCACAACCTGGGCACTGCAGGGACAATTTAGCACGGCCAATCCACCCTAACCTGCACATCCCTGGGCACTGCAGGGACAATTTAGCACGGCCAATCCACCCTAACCCGCACATCCCTGGGCACTGCAGGGACTATTTAGCACGGCCAATCCACCCTAACCTGCACATCCTTGGGCACTGCAGGGACTACTTAGCACGGCCAATCCACCCTAACCTGCACATCCCTGGGCACTACGGGGACAATTTAGCACGGCCAATCCACCCTAACCTGCACATCCCTGAGCACTATGAGAAATTTAGCACGGCCAATCCACTAACCTGCACATCCCTGGGCACTACGGGACAATTTAGCATGGCCAATCCACCCTAACCTGCACATCCCTGGGCACTACGGGACAATTTAGCACGGCCAATCGACCCTAACCTGCACATCCCTGGGCACTACGAGGACAATTTAGCACGGCCAATCCGACCCTAACCTGCACATCCCTGGGCACTACGGGACAATTTAGCACGGCCAATCCACCCTAACCTGCACATCCCTGGGCACTACGGGACAATTTAACACGGCCAATCCACCCTAACCTGCACATCCCTGGGCAATAAGAAGACAATTTAGCACGGCCAATCCACCCTAACCTGCACATCCCTGGGCACTACGGGACAATTTAGCACGGCCAATCCACCCTAACCTGCACATCCCTGGGCACTACAGAGACAATTTAGCACGGCCAATCCACCCTAACCTGCAAATCCCTGGGCACTGCAGGGACAATTTAGCACGGCCAATCCACCCTAACCTGCACATCCCTGGGCACTACGGGACAATTTAGCATGGCCAATCCACCCTAACCTGCACATCCCTGGGCACTACGGGACAATTTAGCACGGCCAATCCACCCTAACCTGCACATCCCTGGGCAATATGAGGCAATTTAGCACGGCCAATCCACCCTAACCTGCACATCCCTGGGCACTACGGGACAAATTTAGCACGGCCAATCCATCCAAACCTGCACATCCCTGAGCACTATGAGGAAATTTAGCACGGCCAATCCACTAACCTGCACATCCCTGGGCACTACGGGGACAATTTAGCACGGCCAATCCACCCTAACCTGCACATCCCTGGGCACTACGGGGACAATTTAGCGCGGCCAATCCCACCCTAACCTGCACATCCCTGGGCACTACGGGACAATTTAGCACGGCCAATCCACCCTAACCTGCACATCCATGGGCACTATGGGGAAAATTTAGCACGGCCAATCCACCCTAACCTGCACATCCCTGGGCACTGCAGGGACAATTTAGCATGGCCAATCCACCCTAACCTGCACATACCTGGGCACTACGGGACAATTTACCACGGCCAATCCACCCTAACCTGCACATCCCTGGGCACTACGGGACAATTTACCACGGCCAATCCACCCTAACCTGCACATCCCTGGGCACTACGGGACAATTTAGCACGGCCAAATCCACCCTAACCTGCACATCCCTGGGCACTACGGGACAATTTAGCACGGCCAATCCACCCTAACCTGCACATCCCTGGGCACTACGGGGACAATTTAGCCGGCCAATCCACCCTAACCTGCACATCCCTGGGCACTGCAGGGACAATTTAGCACGGCCAATCCACTCTAACCTGCACATCCCTGGGCACTACGGGACAATTTAGCATGGCCAATCCACCCTAACCTGCACATCCCTGGGCACTACGGGGACAATTTAGCACGGCCAATCCACCCTAACCTGCACATCCTGGGCACTACGGGGACAATTTAGCACGGCCAATCCACCCTAACCTGCACATCCCTGGGCACTACAGGGACAATTTAGCACGGCCAAATCCACCCTAACCTGCACATCCCTGGGCACTACGGGGACAATTTAGCACGGCCAATCCACCCAACCTGCACATCCCTGGGCACTACGGGACAATTTAGCACGGCCAATCCACCCTAACCTGCACATCCCTGGGCACTGCAGGGACAATTTAGCACGGCCAATCCACTCTAACCTGCACATCCCTGGGCACTACGGGACAATTTAGCACGGCCAATCCACCCTAACCTGCACATCCCTGGCACTACGGGGACAATTTAGCACGGCCAATCCACCCTAACCTGCACATCCCTGGGCACTATGGGACTTTTAGCACGGCCAATCCACCCTAACCTGCACATCCCTGGGCACTATGAGAAATTTAGCACGGCCAATCCACTAACCTGCACATCCCTGGGCACTAACGGGGACAATTTAGCACGGCCAATCCACCCTAACCTGCACATCCCTGGGCACTACGGGACAATTTAGCACGGCCAATCCACCCTAACCTGCACATCCCGGGGCAACATGAGGCAATTTAGCACGGCCAATCAACCCTAAACAGCACATCCCTGGGCACTACGGGGACAATTTAGCACGGCCAATCCACCCTAACCTGCACATCCCTGGGCACTACGGGGACAATTTAGCACGGCCAATCCACCCTAACCTGCACATCCCTGGTCACTATGAGGCAATTTAGCACGGCCAATCCACCCTAACCTGCACATCCCTGGGCACTACGGGACAATTTAGCACGGCCAATCCACCCTAACCTGCACATCCTGGGCACTACAGGGACAATTTAGCACGGCCAATCCACCCTAACCTGCACATCCCTGGGCACTACGGGGACAATTTAGCACGGCCAATCCACCCTAACCTGCACATCCCTGGGCACTATGAGGGAAATTTAGCACGGCCAATCCACCTTACCTGCACATCCCTGGGCACACGGGGACAATTTAGCACGGCCAATCCACCCTAACCTGCACATCCCTGGGCACTGCAGGGACAATTTACCACGGCCAATCCACCCTAACCTGCACATCCCTGGGCACTACAGGGACAATTTAGCACGGCCAATCCACCCTAAACTGCACATCCCTGGGCACTACGGGACAATTTAGCACGGCCAATCCACCCTAACCTGCACATCCCTGGGCACTACGGGGACAATTTAGCACGGCCAATCCACCCTAACCTGCACATCCCTGGCACTACGGGGACAATTTAGCACGGCCAATCCACCCTAACCTGCACATCCCTGGGCACAATGGGGCAATTTAGCACGGCAAAGCCATAACCTGCACATCCCTGGGCACTACGGGACAATTTAGCACGGCCAATCCACCTAACCTGCACATCCCTGGGCACTACGGGGACAATTTAGCACGGCCAATCCACCCTAACCTGCACATCCCTGGGCACTACGGGACAATTTAGCACGGCCAATCCACCCTAACCTGCACATCCCTGGGCACTACGGGACAATTTAGCACGGCCAATCCACCCTAACCTGCACATCCCTGGGCACTATGGAGCAATTTAGCACGGCCAATCCACCCTAACCTGCACATCCCTGGGCACTACGGGACAATTTAGCACGGCCAATCCACCCTAACCTGCACATCCCTGGGCACTACGGGACAATTTAGCACGGCCAATCCACCTAACCTGCACATCCCTGGGCACTACGGGACAATTTAGCACGGCCAATCCACCCTAACCTGCACATCCCTGGGCACTACGGGACAATTTAGCACGGCCAATCCACTAACCTGCACATCCCTGGGCACTACGGGGACAATTTAGCACGGCCAATCCACCCTAACCTGCACATCCCTGGGCACTACGGGACAATTTAGCACGGCCAATCCACCCTAACCTGCACATCCCTGGGCACTAGGGACAATTTAGCACGGCCAATCCACCCTAACCTGCACATCCCTGGGCACTACGGGGACAATTTAGCACGGCCAATCCACCCTAACCTGCACATCCCTGGGCACTACGGGGACAATTTAGCACGGCCAATCCACCCTAACCTGCACATCCCTGGGCACTACAGGGACAATTTAGCACGGCCAATCCACCCTAACCTGCACATCCCTGGGCACTACGGGGACAATTTAGCACGGCCAATCCACCCTAACCTGCACATCCCTGGGCACTACGGGGACAATTTAGCACGGCCAATCCACCCTAACCTGCACATCCCTGGGCACTACGGGGACAATTTAGCACGGCCAATCCACCCTAACCTGCACATCCCTGGGCACTACGGGACAATTTAGCACGGCCAATCCACCCTAACCTGCACATCCCTGGGCACTACGGGGACAATTTAGCACGGCCAATCCACCCTAACCTGCACATCCCTGGGCACTACGGGGACAATTTAGCACGGCCAATCCACCTAACCTGCACATCCCTGGGCACTACGGGACAATTTAGCACGGCCAATCCACCCTAACCTGCACATCCCTGGGCACTACGGGGACAATTTAGCACGGCCAATCCACCCTAACCTGCACATCCCTGGGCACTACGGGGACAATTTAGCACGGCCAATCCACCCTAACCTGCACATCCCTGGGCACTACAGGGACAATTTAGCACGGCCAATCCACCCTAACTGCACATCCCTGGGCACTACGGGACAATTTAGCACGGCCAATCCACCCTAACCTGCACATCCCTGGGCACTACGGGACAATTTAGCACGGCCAATCCACCCTAACCTGCACATCCCTGGGCACTACGGGACAATTTAGCACGGCCAATCCACCCTAACCTGCACATCCCTGGGCACTACGGAACAATTTAGCACGGCCAATCCACCCTAACCTGCACATCCCTGGGCACTACGGGGACAATTTAGCACGGCCAATCCACCCTAACCTGCACATCCCTGGCACACTACGGGGACAATTTAGCACGGCCAATCCACCCTAACCTGCACATCCCTGGGCACTACGGGACAATTTAGCACGGCCAATCCACCCTAACCTGCACATCCCTGGGCACTACGGGACAATTTAGCACGGCCAATCCACCCTAACCTGCACATCCCTGGGCACTACGGGGACAATTTAGCACGGCCAATCCACCCTAACCTGCACATCCCTGGCACTACGGGACAATTTAGCACGGCCAATCCACCCTAACCTGCACATCCCTGGGCACTACGGGACAATTTAGCACGGCCAATCCACCCTAACCTGCACATCCCTGGGCACTACGGGACAATTTAGCACGGCCAATCCACCCTAACCTGCACATCCCTGGGCACTACGGGGACAATTTAGCACGGCCAATCCACCCTAACCTGCACATCCCTGGGCACTACAGGGACAATTTAGCACGGCCAATCCACCCTAACCTGCACATCCCTGGGCACTAGGGGACAATTTAGCACGGCCAATCCACCCTAACCTGCACATCCCTGGGCACTACGGGACAATTTAGCACGGCCAATCCACCCTAACCTGCACATCCCTGGGCACTACGGGACAATTTAGCACGGCCAATCCACCCTAACCTGCACATCCCTGGGCACTACGGGACAATTTAGCACGGCCAATCCACCCTAACCTGCACATCCCTGGGCACTACGGGACAATTTAGCACGGCCAATCCACCCTAACCTGCACATCCCTGGGCACTACGGGGACAATTTAGCACGGCCAATCCACCCTAACCTGCACATCCCTGGGCACTACGGGACAATTTAGCACGGCCAATCCACCCTAACCTGCACATCCCTGGGCACTACGGGGACAATTTAGCACGGCCAATCCACCCTAACCTGCACATCCCTGGGCACTACGGGACAATTTAGCATGGCCAATCCACCCTAACCTGCACATCCCTGGGCACTACGGGACAATTTAGCACGGCCAATCCACCCTAACCTGCACATCCCTGGGCACTACGGGACAATTTAGCACGGCCAATCCACCCTAACCTGCACATCCCTGGGCACTACGGGACAATTTAGCACGGCCAATCCACCCTAACCTGCACATCCCTGGGCACTACGGGACAATTTAGCACGGCCAATCCACCCTAACCTGCACATCCCTGGGCACTACAGGGACAATTTAGCACGGCCAATCCACCCTAACCTGCACATCCCTGGGCACTAAGGGACAATTTAGCACGGCCAATCCACCCTAACCTGCACATCCCTGGGCACTACGGGACAATTTAGCACGGCCAATCCACCCTAACCTGCACATCCCTGGGCACTACGGGACAATTTAGCACGGCCAATCCACCCTAACCTGCACATCCCTGGGCACTACAGGGACAATTTAGCACGGCCAATCCACCCTAACCTGCACATCCCTGGGCACTACGGGACAATTTAGCACGGCCAATCCACCCTAACCTGCACATCCCTGGGCACTACGGGACAATTTAGCACGGCCAATCCACCCTAACCTGCACATCCCTGGGCACACGGGACAATTTAGCACGGCCAATCCACCTTAACCTGCACATCCCTGGGCACTACGGGACAATTTAGCACGGCCAATCCACCCTAACCTGCACATCCCTGGGCACTACGGGGACAATTTAGCACGGCCAATCCACCCTAACCTGCACATCCCTGGGCACTACGGGGACAATTTAGCACGGCCAATCCACCCTAACCTGCACATCCCTGGGCACTATGAGGACAATTTAGCACGGCCAATCCACTAACCTGCACATCCCTGGGCACTACGGGACAATTTAGCACGGCCAATCCACCCTAACCTGCACATCCCTGGGCACTACGGGGACAATTTAGCACGGCCAATCCACCCTAACCTGCACATCCCTGGGCACTACGGGGACAATTTAGCACGGCCAATCCACCCTAACCTGCACATCCCTGGGCACTACGGGACAATTTAGCACGGCCAATCCACCCTAACCTGCACATCCCTGGGCACACGGGGACAATTTAGCACGGCCAATCCACCCTAACCTGCACATCCCTGGGCACTACGGGACAATTTAGCACGGCCAATCCACCCTAACCTGCACATCCCTGGGCACTAGGGGACAATTTAGCACGGCCAATCCACCCTAACCTGCACATCCCTGGGCACTACGGGACAATTTAGCACGGCCAATCCACTAACCTGCACATCCCTGGGCACTACGGGACAATTTAGCACGGCCAATCCACCCTAACCTGCACATCCCTGGGCACTACGGGCAATTTAGCACGGCCAATCCACCCTAACCTGCACATCCCTGGGCACTACGGGACAATTTAGCACGGCCAATCCACCCTAACCTGCACATCCCTGGGCACTACGGGACAATTTAGCACGGCCAATCCACCCTAACCTGCACATCCCTGGGCACTACGGGACAATTTAGCATGGCCAATCCACCCTAACCTGCACATCCCTGGGCACTACGGGACAATTTAGCACGGCCAATCCACCCTAACCTGCACATCCCTGGGCACTAGGGACAATTTAGCACGGCCAATCCACCCTAACCTGCACATCCCTGGGCACTACGGGACAATTTAGCACGGCCAATCCACCTAACCTGCACATCCCTGGGCACTACGGGGACAATTTAGCACGGCCAATCCACCCTAACCTGCACATCCCTGGGCACTACGGGGACAATTTAGCACGGCCAATCCACCCTAACCTGCACATCCCTGGGCACTACGGGACAATTTAGCACGGCCAATCCACCCTAACCTGCACATCCCTGGGCACTACGGGACAATTTAGCACGGCCAATCCACCCTAACCTGCACATCCCTGGGCACTACGGGACAATTTAGCACGGCCAATCCACCCTAACCTGCACATCCCTGGGCACTACGGGACAATTTAGCACGGCCAATCCACCCTAACCTGCACATCCCTGGGCACTACGGGACAATTTAGCATGGCCAATCCACCCTAACCTGCACATCCCTGGGCACTACGGGACAATTTAGCACGGCCAATCCACCCTAACCTGCACATCCCTGGGCACTACGGGACAATTTAGCACGGCCAATCCACCCTAACCTGCACATCCCTGGGCACTACGGGACAATTTAGCACGGCCAATCCACCCTAACCTGCACATCCCTGGGCACTACGGGGACAATTTAGCACGGCCAATCCACCCTAACCTGCACATCCCTGGGCACTAAGGGACAATTTAGCACGGCCAATCCACCCTAACCTGCACATCCCTGGGCACTACGGGACAATTTAGCACGGCCAATCCACCCTAACCTGCACATCCCTGGGCACTACGGGACAATTTAGCACGGCCAATCCATAACCTGCACATCCCTGGGCACTACGGGACAATTTAGCACGGCCAATCCACCCTAACCTGCACATCCCTGGGCACTACGGGACAATTTAGCACGGCCAATCCACCCTAACCTGCACATCCCTGGGCACTACGGGGACAATTTAGCACGGCCAATCCACCCTAACCTGCACATCCCTGGGCACTACGGGACAATTTAGCACGGCCAATCCACCCTAACCTGCACATCCCTGGGCACTACGGGACAATTTAGCACGGCCAATCCACCCTAACCTGCACATCCCTGGGCACTACGGGCAATTTAGCACGGCCAATCCACCCTAACCTGCACAACCCTGGGCACTAAGGGACAATTTAGCACGGCCAATCCACCCTAACCTGCACATCCCTGGGCACTACGGGACAATTTAGCACGGCCAATCCACCCTAACCTGCACATCCCTGGGCACTACGGGACAATTTAGCACGGCCAATCCACCCTAACCTGCACATCCCTGGGCACTACGGGGACAATTTAGCACGGCCAATCCACCCTAACCTGCACATCCCTGGGCACTACGGGGACAATTTAGCACGGCCAATCCACCCTAACCTGCACATCCCTGGGCACTACGAGGCAATTTAGCACGGCCAATCCACCCTAACCTGCACATCCCTGGGCACTACGGGACAATTTAGCACGGCCAATCCACCCTAACCTGCACATCCCTGGGCACTACGGGACAATTTAGCACGGCCAATCCACCCTAACCTGCACATCCCTGGGCACTACGGGACAATTTAGCACGGCCAATCCACTAACCTGCACATCCCTGGGCACTACGGGACAATTTAGCACGGCCAATCCACCCTAACCTGCACATCCCTGGGCACTACGGGACAATTTAGCACGGCCAATCCACCCTAACCTGCACATCCCTGGGCACTACGGGACAATTTAGCACGGCCAATCCACCCTAACCTGCACATCCCTGGGCACTACAGGGACAATTTAGCACGGCCAATCCACCCTAACCTGCACATCCCTGGGCACTACGGGACAATTTAGCACGGCCAATCCACCCTAACCTGCACATCCCTGGGCACTACGGGGACAATTTAGCACGGCCAATCCACCCTAACCTGCACATCCCTGGGCACTACGGGGACAATTTAGCACGGCCAATCCACCCTAACCTGCACATCCCTGGGCACTACGAGGAAATTTAGCACGGCCAATCCACTAACCTGCACATCCCTGGGCACTACGGGACAATTTAGCACGGCCAATCCACCCTAACCTGCACATCCCTGGGCACTACGGGACAATTTAGCACGGCCAATCCACCCTAACCTGCACATCCCTGGGCACTACGGGGACAATTTAGCACGGCCAATCCACCCTAACCTGCACATCCCTGGGCACTACGGGACAATTTAGCACGGCCAATCCACCCTAACCTGCACATCCCTGGGCACTACAGGGACAATTTAGCACGGCCAATCCACCCTAACCTGCACATCCCTGGGCACTACGGACAATTTAGCACGGCCAATCCACCCTAACCTGCACATCCCTGGGCACTACGGGACAATTTAGCACGGCCAATCCACCCTAACCTGCACATCCCTGGGCACTACGGGACAATTTAGCACGGCCAATCCACCCTAACCTGCACATCCGGGCACTACGGGGACAATTTAGCACGGCCAATCCACCCTAACCTGCACATCCCTGGGCACTACGGGACAATTTAGCACGGCCAATCCACCCTAACCTGCACATCCCTGGGCACTACGGGGACAATTTAGCACGGCCAATCCACCCTAACCTGCACATCCCTGGGCACTACAGGACAATTTAGCACGGCCAATCCACCCTAACCTGCACATCCCTGGGCACTACGGGACAATTTAGCACGGCCAATCCACCCTAACCTGCACATCCCTGGGCACTACGGGACAATTTAGCACGGCCAATCCACCCTAACCTGCACATCCCTGGGCACTACGGGGACAATTTAGCACGGCCAATCCACCCTAACCTGCACATCCCTGGGCACTATGGGACAATTTAGCACGGCCAATCCACCCTAACCTGCACATCCCTGGGCACTACGGGACAATTTAGCACGGCCAATCCACCCTAACCTGCACATCCCTGGGCACTACGGGACAATTTAGCACGGCCAATCCACCCTAACCTGCACATCCCTGGGCACTACGGACAATTTAGCACGGCCAATCCACCCTAACCTGCACATCCCTGGGCACTAGGCAATTTAGCACGGCCAATCCACCCTAACCTGCACATCCCTGGGCACTACGGGACAATTTAGCACGGCCAATCCACCCTAACCTGCACATCCCTGGGCACTACGGGACAATTTAGCACGGCCAATCCACCCTAACCTGCACATCCCTGGGCACTACGGGACAATTTAGCACGGCCAATCCACCCTAACCTGCACATCCCTGGGCACGATGGACAATTTAGCACGGCCAATCCACCCTAACCTGCACATCCCTGGGCACTACGGGGACAATTTAGCACGGCCAATCCACCCTAACCTGCACATCCCTGGGCACTACGGGCAATTTAGCACGGCCAATCCACCCTAACCTGCACATCCCTGGGCAACAGGGACAATTTAGCACGGCCAATCCACCCTAACCTGCACATCCCTGGGCACTACGGGGACAATTTAGCACGGCCAATCCACCCTAACCTGCACATCCCTGGGCACTACGGGACAATTTAGCACGGCCAATCCACCTAACCTGCACATCCCTGGGCACTACGGGACAATTTAGCACGGCCAATCCACCCTAACCTGCACATCCCTGGGCACTACGGGGACAATTTAGCACGGCCAATCCACCCTAACCTGCACATCCCTGGGCACTACGGGGACAATTTAGCACGGCCAATCCACCCTAACCTGCACATCCCTGGGCACTACAGGACAATTTAGCACGGCCAATCCACCCTAACCTGCACATCCCTGGGCACACGGGACAATTTAGCACGGCCAATCCACCCTAACCTGCACATCCCTGGGCACTACGGGACAATTTAGCACGGCCAATCCACCCTAACCTGCACATCCCTGGGCACTACGGGGACAATTTAGCACGGCCAATCCACCCTAACCTGCACATCCCTGGGCACTACGAGGACAATTTAGCACGGCCAATCCACTAACCTGCACATCCCTGGGCACTACGGGGACAATTTAGCACGGCCAATCCACCCTAACCTGCACATCCCTGGGCACTACGGGACAATTTAGCACGGCCAATCCACCCTAACCTGCACATCCCTGGGCACTACGGGACAATTTAGCACGGCCAATCCACCCTAACCTGCACATCCCTGGGCACTACGGGACAATTTAGCACGGCCAATCCACCCTAACCTGCACATCCCTGGGCACTACAGGACAATTTAGCACGGCCAATCCACCCTAACCTGCACATCCCTGGGCACTACGGGACAATTTAGCACGGCCAATCCACCCTAACCTGCACATCCCTGGGCACTACGGGACAATTTAGCACGGCCAATCCACCCTAACCTGCACATCCCTGGGCACTACGGGACAATTTAGCACGGCCAATCCACCCTAACCTGCACATCCCTGGGCACTACGGGGACAATTTAGCACGGCCAATCCACCCTAACCTGCACATCCCTGGGCACTACGGGACAATTTAGCACGGCCAATCCACCCTAACCTGCACATCCCTGGGCACTACAGGGACAATTTAGCACGGCCAATCCACCCTAACCTGCACATCCCTGGGCACTACAGGGACAATTTAGCACGGCCAATCCACCCTAACCTGCACATCCCTGGGCACTACGGGACAATTTAGCACGGCCAATCCACCCTAACCTGCACATCCCTGGGCACTACGGGACAATTTAGCACGGCCAATCCATAACCTGCACATCCCTGGGCACTACGGGACAATTTAGCACGGCCAATCCACCCTAACCTGCACATCCCTGGGCACTACGGGACAATTTAGCACGGCAATCCACCCTAACCTGCACATCCCTGGGCACTACGGGGACAATTTAGCACGGCCAATCCACCCTAACCTGCACATCCCTGGGCACTACGGGGACAATTTAGCACGGCCAATCCACCCTAACCTGCACATCCCTGGGCACTACGGGACAATTTAGCACGGCCAATCCACCCTAACCTGCACATCCCTGGGCACTACGAGGCAATTTAGCACGGCCAATCCACCCTAACCTGCACATCCCTGGGCACTACGGGGACAATTTAGCACGGCCAATCCACCCTAACCTGCACATCCCTGGGCACTACGGGACAATTTAGCACGGCCAATCCACCCTAACCTGCACATCCCTGGGCACTACGGGACAATTTAGCACGGCCAATCCACCCTAACCTGCACATCCCTGGGCACTATGAAGCAATTTAGCACGGCCAATCCACCCTAACCTGCACATCCCTGGGCACTACGGGACAATTTAGCACGGCCAATCCACCCTAACCTGCACATCCCTGGGCACTACGGGACAATTTAGCACGGCCAATCCACCCTAACCTGCACATCCCTGGGCACTGCAGGACAATTTAGCACGGCCAATCCACCCTAACCTGCACATCCCTGGGCACTACGGGACAATTTAGCACGGCCAATCCACCCTAACCTGCACATCCCTGGGCACTACAGAGACAATTTAGCACGGCCAATCCACCCTAACCTGCACATCCCTGGGCACTACGGGACAATTTAGCACGGCCAATCCACCCTAACCTGCACATCCCTGGGCACTACGGGGACAATTTAGCACGGCCAATCCACCCTAACCTGCACATCCCTGGGCACTATGAGGACAATTTAGCACGGCCAATCCACCCTAACCTGCACATCCCTGGGCACTGCAGGGACAATTTAGCACGGCCAATCCACCCTAACCTGCACATCCCTGGCACTACGGGACAATTTAGCACGGCCAATCCACCCTAACCTGCACATCCTGGGCACTACGGGACAATTTAGCACGGCCAATCCACCCTAACCTGCACATCCCTGGGCACTACAGGGACAATTTAGCACGGCCAATCCACCCTAACCTGCACATCCCTGGGCACTACGGGACAATTTAGCACGGCCAATCCACCCTAACCTGCACATCCCTGGGCACTACGGGACAATTTAGCACGGCCAATCCACCCTAACCTGCACATCCCTGGGCACTACGGGACAATTTAGCACGGCCAATCCACCCTAACCTGCACATCCCTGGGCACTACGGGACAATTTAGCACGGCCAATCCACCCTAACCTGCACATCCCTGGGCACTACGGGGAAATTTAGCACGGCCAATCCACCCTAACCTGCACATCCCTGGGCACTACAGGGACAATTTAGCACGGCCAATCCACCCTAACCTGCACACCCTGGGCACTACGGGACAATTTAGCACGGCCAATCCACCCTAACCTGCACATCCCTGGGCACTACGGGACAATTTAGCATGGCCAATCCACCCTAACCTGCACATCCCTGGGCACTACGGACAATTTAGCACGGCCAATCCACCCTAACCTGCACATCCCTGGCACTATGGGGACAATTTAGCACGGCCAATCCACCCTAACCTGCACATCCCTGGGCACTACGGGACAATTTAGCACGGCCAATCCACCCTAACCTGCACATCCCTGGCACTACGGGACAATTTAGCACGGCCAATCCACCCTAACCTGCACATCCCTGGGCACTACAGGGACAATTTAGCACGGCCAATCCACCCTAACCTGCACATCCCTGGGCACTACGGGACAATTTAGCACGGCCAATCCACCCTAACCTGCACATCCCTGGGCACTACGGGACAATTTAGCACGGCCAATCCACCCTAACCTGCACATCCCTGGGCACTACGGGGACAATTTAGCACGGCCAATCCACCCTAACCTGCACATCCCTGGGCACTACGAGGACAATTTAGCACGGCCAATCCATAACCTGCACATCCCTGGGCACTACGGGGACAATTTAGCACGGCCAATCCACCCTAACCTGCACATCCCTGGGCACTACGGGACAATTTAGCACGGCAGCCAATCCACCCTAACCTGCACATCCCTGGGCACTACGGGACAATTTAGCACGGCCAATCCACCCTAACCTGCACATCCCGGGCACTTGAGGACAATTTAGCACGGCCAATCCACCCTAACCTGCACATCCCTGGGCACTACGGGACAATTTAGCACGGCCAATCCACCCTAACCTGCACATCCCTGGCACTACGGGACAATTTAGCACGGCCAATCCACCCTAACCTGCACATCCCTGGGCACTACGGGACAATTTAGCACGGCCAATCCACCCTAACCTGCACATCCCTGGGCACTATGAAGCAATTTAGCACGGCCAATCCACCCTAACCTGCACATCCCTGGGCACTACAGGACAATTTAGCACGGCCAATCCACCCTAACCTGCACATCCCGGGCACTATGGGACAATTTAGCACGGCCAATCCACCCTAACCTGCACATCCCTGGCACACGGGACAATTTAGCACGGCCAATCCACCCTAACCTGCACATCCCTGGGCACTACGGGACAATTTAGCACGGCCAATCCACCCTAACCTGCACATCCCTGGGCACTATGAGGACAATTTAGCACGGCCAATCCACTAACCTGCACATCCCTGGGCACTACGGGACAATTTAGCACGGCCAATCCACCCTAACCTGCACATCCCTGGGCACTACGGGACAATTTAGCACGGCCAATCCACCCTAACCTGCACATCCCTGGGCACTACGGGACAATTTAGCACGGCCAATCCACCCTAACCTGCACATCCCTGGCACTACAGGGACAATTTAGCACGGCCAATCCACCCTAACCTGCACATCCCTGGCACTACGGGGACAATTTAGCATGGCCAATCCACCCTAACCTGCACATCCCTGGGCACTACGGGGACAATTTAGCACGGCCAATCCACCCTAACCTGCACATCCCTGGCACTACGGGGACAATTTAGCACGGCCAATCCACCCTAACCTGCACATCCCTGGGCACTACGGGACAATTTAGCACGGCCAATCCACCCTAACCTGCACATCCCTGGGCACTACGGGGACAATTTAGCACGGCCAATCCACCCTAACCTGCACATCCCTGGGCACTACGGGACAATTTAGCACGGCCAATCCACCCTAACCTGCACATCCGGGCACTACGGGACAATTTAGCACGGCCAATCCACCCTAACCTGCACATCCCTGGGCACTACGGGACAATTTAGCACGGCCAATCCACCCTAACCTGCACATCCCTGGGCACACAGGACAATTTAGCACGGCCAATCCACCCTAACCTGCACATCCCTGGCACTACGGGACAATTTAGCACGGCCAATCCACCCTAACCTGCACATCCCTGGGCACTACGGGACAATTTAGCACGGCCAATCCACCCTAACCTGCACATCCCTGGGCACTACGGGACAATTTAGCACGGCCAATCCACCCTAACCTGCACATCCCTGGGCACTACGGGACAATTTAGCACGGCCAATCCACCCTAACCTGCACATCCCTGGGCACTACGGACAATTTAGCACGGCCAATCCACCCTAACCTGCACATCCCTGGGCACTACAGGGACAATTTAGCACGGCCAATCCACCCTAACCTGCACATCCCTGGGCACTACGGACAATTTAGCACGGCCAATCCACCCTAACCTGCACATCCTGGGCACTACGGGGAACTGCAATTTAGCATGGCCAATCCACCCTAACCTGCACATCCCTGGGCACTACGGGCAATTTAGCACGGCCAATCCATAACCTGCACATCCCTGGCACTACGGGGACAATTTAGCACGGCCAATCCACCCTAACCTGCACATCCCTGGGCACTACGGGACAATTTAGCACGGCCAATCCACCCTAACCTGCACATCCCTGGGCACTACGGGACAATTTAGCACGGCCAATCCACCCTAACCTGCACATCCCTGGCACTACGGGGACAATTTAGCACGGCCAATCCACCCTAACCTGCACATCCCTGGGCACTACGGGACAATTTAGCACGGCCAATCCACCCTAACCTGCACATCCCTGGGCACTATGAGGACAATTTAGCACGGCCAATCCACCCTAACCTGCACATCCCTGGGCACTACGGGACAATTTAGCACGGCCAATCCCACCCTAACCTGCACATCCCTGGGCACTACGGGACAATTTAGCACGGCCAATCCACCCTAACCTGCACATCCCTGGGCACTACGGGACAATTTAGCACGGCCAATCCACCCTAACCTGCACATCCCTGGGCACGATGAACAATTTAGCACGGCCAATCCACCCTAACCTGCACATCCCTGGGCACTACGGGACAATTTAGCACGGCCAATCCACCCTAACCTGCACATCCCTGGGCACTACGGGACAATTTAGCACGGCCAATCCACCCTAACCTGCACATCCCTGGGCACTACGGGACAATTTAGCACGGCCAATCCACCCTAACCTGCACATCCCTGGCACTACAGGACAATTTAGCACGGCCAATCCACCCTAACCTGCACATCCTGGCACTACAGGACAATTTAGCACGGCCAATCCACCCTAACCTGCACATCCCTGGGCACTACGGGACAATTTAGCACGGCCAATCCACCCTAACCTGCACATCCCTGGGCACTACGGGGACAATTTAGCACGGCCAATCCACCCTAACCTGCACATCCCTGGGCACTACGAGGACAATTTAGCACGGCCAATCCACCCTAACCTGCACATCCCTGGGCACTACAGGGACAATTTAGCACGGCCAATCCACCCTAACCTGCACATCCCTGGGCACTACGGGACAATTTAGCACGGCCAATCCACCCTAACCTGCACATCCCTGGGCACTACGGGGACAATTTAGCACGGCCAATCCACCCTAACCTGCACATCCCTGGGCACTACAGGGACAATTTAGCACGGCCAATCCACCCTAACCTGCACATCCCTGGGCACTACGGGGACAATTTAGCACGGCCAATCCACCCTAACCTGCACATCCCTGGGCACTACGGGACAATTTAGCCGGCCAATCCACCCTAACCTGCACATCCCTGGGCACTACGGGACAATTTAGCACGGCCAATCCACCCTAACCTGCACATCCCGGGCACTACGGAGACAATTTAGCACGGCCAATCCACCCTAACCTGCACATCCCTGGGCACTACGGGGACAATTAGCACGGCCAATCCACCCTAACCTGCACATCCCTGGGCACTACGGGGACAATTTAGCACGGCCAATCCACCCTAACCTGCACATCCCTGGGCACTACGGGACAATTTAGCACGGCCAATCCACCCTAACCTGCACATCCCTGGGCACTACAGGGACAATTTAGCACGGCCAATCCACCCTAACCTGCACATCCCTGGGCACTACAGGACAATTTAGCACGGCCAATCCACCCTAACCTGCACATCCCTGGGCACTACAGGGACAATTTAGCACGGCCAATCCACCCTAACCTGCACATCCCTGGGCACTACGGGGACAATTTAGCACGGCCAATCCACCCTAACCTGCACATCCCTGGGCACTACGGGGACAATTTAGCACGGCCAATCCACCCTAACCTGCACATCCCTGGGCACTACGGGACAATTTAGCACGGCCAATCCACCCTAACCTGCACATCCCTGGGCACTACGGGACAATTTAGCACGGCCAATCCACCTAACCTGCACATCCCTGGCACTACGGGACAATTTAGCACGGCCAATCCACCCTAACCTGCACATCCCTGGCACTACGGACAATTTAGCACGGCCAATCCACCCTAACCTGCACATCCCTGGGCACTACGGGACAATTTAGCACGGCCAATCCACCCTAACCTGCACATCCCTGGGCACTACGGGACAATTTAGCACGGCCAATCCACCCTAACCTGCACATCCCTGGCACTACGGACAATTTAGCACGGCCAATCCACCCTAACCTGCACATCCCTGGGCACTACGGGACAATTTAGCACGGCCAATCCACCCTAACCTGCACATCCCTGGGCACTACGGGACAATTTAGCACGGCCAATCCACCCTAACCTGCACATCCCTGGGCACTACGGGACAATTTAGCACGGCCAATCCACCCTAACCTGCACATCCCTGGGCACTACGGGACAATTTAGCACGGCCAATCCACCCTAACCTGCACATCCCTGGGCACTACGGGACAATTTAGCACGGCCAATCCACCCTAACCTGCACATCCCTGGGCACTACGGGACAATTTAGCACGGCCAATCCACCCTAACCTGCACATCCCTGGGCACTACAGGGACAATTTAGCACGGCCAATCCACCCTAACCTGCACATCCCTGGGCACTACAGAGACAATTTAGCACGGCCAATCCACCCTAACCTGCACATCCCTGGGCACTACGGGGACAATTTAGCACGGCCAATCCACCCTAACCTGCACATCCCTGGGCACTACGGACAATTTAGCACGGCCAATCCACCCTAACCTGCACATCCCTGGGCACTACGGGCAATTTAGCACGGCCAATCCACCCTAACCTGCACATCCCTGGGCACTACGGGGACAATTTAGCACGGCCAATCCACCCTAACCTGCACATCCCTGGGCACTACGGGGACAATTTAGCACGGCCAATCCACCCTAACCTGCACATCCCTGGGCACTATGAGGAAATTTAGCACGGCCAATCCACTAACCTGCACATCCCTGGGCACTACGGGACAATTTAGCACGGCCAATCCACCCTAACCTGCACATCCCTGGGCACTACAGGGACAATTTAGCACGGCCAATCCACCCTAACCTGCACATCCCTGGGCACTACGGGGACAATTTAGCACGGCCAATCCACCCTAACCTGCACATCCCTGGGCACTACAGGGACAATTTAGCACGGCCAATCCACCCTAACCTGCACATCCCTGGGCACTACGGGGACAATTTAGCCCGGCCAATCCACCCTAACCTGCACATCCCTGGGCACTACGGGACAATTTAGCACGGCCAATCCACCCTAACCTGCACATCCCTGGGCACTACGGGGACAATTTAGCACGGCCAATCCACCCTAACCTGCACATCCCTGGGCACTACGAGGACAATTTAGCACGGCCAATCCACCCTAACCTGCACATCCCTGGCACTACGGGGACAATTTAGCACGGCCAATCCACCCTAACCTGCACATCCCTGGGCACTATGGGGACAATTTAGCACGGCCAATCCACCCTAACCTGCACATCCCTGGGCACTACAGGGACAATTTAGCACGGCCAATCCACCCTAACCTGCACATCCCTGGGCACTACGGGACAATTTAGCACGGCCAATCCACCCTAACCTGCACATCCCTGGCACTACGGGACAATTTAGCACGGCCAATCCACCCTAACCTGCACATCCCTGGCACTACGGGACAATTTAGCACGGCCAATCCACCCTAACCTGCACATCCCTGGGCACTACGGGGACAATTTAGCACGGCCAATCCACCCTAACCTGCACATCCCTGGGCACTACGGGACAATTTAGCACGGCCAATCCACCCTAACCTGCACATCCCTGGGCACTACAGGGACAATTTAGCACGGCCAATCCACCCTAACCTGCACATCCCTGGCACTACAGGACAATTTAGCACGGCCAATCCACCCTAACCTGCACATCCCTGGGCACTACGGGACAATTTAGCACGGCCAATCCACCCTAACCTGCACATCCCTGGGCACTACGGGGCAATTTAGCAGCCAATCCACCCTAACCTGCACATCCCTGGGCACTACGGGACAATTTAGCACGGCCAATCCACCCTAACCTGCACATCCCTGGGCACTACGGGACAATTTAGCACGGCCAATCCACCCTAACCTGCACATCCCTGGGCACTACGGGACAATTTAGCACGGCCAATCCACCCTAACCTGCACATCCCTGGGCACTACGGGACAATTTAGCACGGCCAATCCACCCTAACCTGCACATCCCTGGGCACTACGGGACAATTTAGCACGGCCAATCCACCCTAACCTGCACATCCGGGCACTAGAGGACAATTTAGCACGGCCAATCCACCCTAACCTGCACATCCCTGGGCACTACGGGACAATTTAGCACGGCCAATCCACCCTAACCTGCACATCCCTGGGCACTACGGGACAATTTAGCACGGCCAATCCACCCTAACCTGCACATCCCTGGCACTACGGGACAATTTAGCACGGCCAATCCACCCTAACCTGCACATCCCTGGGCAACGATGGACAATTTAGCACGGCCAATCCACCCTAACCTGCACATCCCTGGGCACTACGGGACAATTTAGCACGGCCAATCCAACCTAACCTGCACATCCCTGGGCACTACGGGACAATTTAGCACGGCCAATCCACCCTAACCTGCACATCCCTGGCACTGCAGGACAATTTAGCACGGCCAATCCACCCTAACCTGCACATCCCTGGGCACTGCAGGACAATTTAGCACGGCCAATCCACCCTAACCTGCACATCCCTGGGCACTACGGGACAATTTAGCACGGCCAATCCACCCTAACCTGCACATCCCTGGCACTACGGGGACAATTTAGCACGGCCAATCCACCCTAACCTGCACATCCCTGGACTACGGGACAATTTAGCACGGCCAATCCACCCTAACCTGCACATCCCTGGGCACTATGAGGACAATTTAGCACGGCCAATCCACCCTAACCTGCACATCCCTGGGCACTACGGACAATTTAGCACGGCCAATCCACCCTAACCTGCACATCCCTGGGCACTACGGGACAATTTAGCACGGCCAATCCACCCTAACCTGCACATCCCTGGCACTACAGGACAATTTAGCACGGCCAATCCACCCTAACCTGCACATCCCTGGGCACTACAGGACAATTTAGCACGGCCAATCCACCCTAACCTGCACATCCCTGGGCACTACGGGACAATTTAGCACGGCCAATCCACCCTAACCTGCACATCCCTGGGCACTACGGGACAATTTAGCACGCCAATCCACCCTAACCTGCACATCCCTGGGCACTACGGACAATTTAGCACGGCCAATCCACCCTAACCTGCACATCCCTGGGCACTACGGGACAATTTAGCACGGCCAATCCACCCTAACCTGCACATCCCTGGGCACTACGGGACAATTTAGCACGGCCAATCCACCCTAACCTGCACATCCCTGGGCACTACGGGACAATTTAGCACGGCCAATCCACCCTAACCTGCACATCCCTGGGCACTACGGGGACAATTTAGCACGGCCAATCCACCCTAACCTGCACATCCCTGGCACTACAGGACAATTTAGCACGGCCAATCCACCCTAACCTGCACATCCCTGGGCACTGCAGGGACAATTTAGCACGGCCAATCCACCCTAACCTGCACATCCCTGGGCACTACGGGACAATTTAGCACGGCCAATCCACCCTAACCTGCACATCCCTGGGCACTACGGGACAATTTAGCACGGCCAATCCACCCTAACCTGCACATCCCTGGGCACTACGGGGACAATTTAGCACGGCCAATCCACCCTAACCTGCACATCCCTGGGCACTACGGGACAATTTAGCACGGCCAATCCACCCTAACCTGCACATCCCTGGGCACTACGGGAAATTTAGCACGGCCAATCCACAACCTGCACATCCCTGGCACTACGGGGACAATTTAGCACGCCAATCCACCCTAACCTGCACATCCCTGGGCACTACAGGGACAATTTAGCACGGCCAATCCACCCTAACCTGCACATCCCTGGGCACTACAGGGACAATTTAGCACGGCCAATCCACCCTAACCTGCACATCCCTGGCACTACGGGAAAATTTAGCACGGCCAATCCACCCTAACCTGCACATCCCTGGGCACTACGGGACAATTTAGCACGGCCAATCCACCCTAACCTGCACATCCCTGGCACTATGAGGCAATTTAGCACGGCCAATCCACCCTAACCTGCACATCCCTGGGCACTACGGGACAATTTAGCACGGCCAATCCACCCTAACCTGCACATCCCTGGGCACTACGGGACAATTTAGCACGGCCAATCCACCCTAACCTGCACATCCTGGGCACTACAGGACAATTTAGCACGGCCAATCCACCCTAACCTGCACATCCCTGGGCACTACGGGACAATTTAGCACGGCCAATCCACCCTAACCTGCACATCCCTGGGCACTACGGGGACAATTTAGCACGGCCAATCCACCCTAACCTGCACATCCCTGGGCACTACAGGGACAATTTAGCACGGCCAATCCACCCTAACCTGCACATCCCGGGCACTATGGGACAATTTAGCACGGCCAATCCACCCTAACCTGCACATCCCTGGGCACTACGGGACAATTTAGCACGGCCAATCCACCCTAACCTGCACATCCCTGGGCACTACGGGACAATTTAGCACGGCCAATCCACCTAACCTGCACATCCCTGGGCACTATGAGGACAATTTAGCACGGCCAATCCACTAACCTGCACATCCCTGGGCACTACGGGGACAATTTAGCACGGCCAATCCACCCTAACTGCACATCCCTGGCACTACAGGGACAATTTAGCACGGCCAATCCACCCTAACCTGCACATCCCTGGGCACTACGGGACAATTTAGCACGGCCAATCCACCCTAACCTGCACATCCCTGGGCACTACAGGGACAATTTAGCACGGCCAATCCACCCTAACCTGCACATCCCTGGGCACTAGGGGACAATTTAGCACGGCCAATCCACCCTAACCTGCACATCCCTGGGCACTACGGGACAATTTAGCACGGCCAATCCACCCTAACCTGCACATCCCTGGGCACTACGGGACAATTTAGCACGGCCAATCCACCCTAACCTGCACATCCCTGGGCACTACGAGGACAATTTAGCACGGCCAATCCACCCTAACCTGCACATCCCTGGCACTACGGGACAATTTAGCACGGCCAATCCACCCTAACCTGCACATCCCTGGCACTACGGGACAATTTAGCACGGCCAATCCACCCTAACCTGCACATCCCTGGGCACTACGGGGACAATTTAGCACGGCCAATCCACCCTAACCTGCACATCCCTGGGCACTACGGGACAATTTAGCACGGCCAATCCACCCTAACCTGCACATCCCTGGGCACTACGGGACAATTTAGCACGGCCAATCCACCCTAACCTGCACATCCCTGGGCACTACGGGACAATTTAGCACGGCCAATCCACCCTAACCTGCACATCCCTGGGCACTACGGGACAATTTAGCACGGCCAATCCACCCTAACCTGCACATCCCTGGCACTACGGGGACAATTTAGCACGGCCAATCCACCCTAACCTGCACATCCCTGGGCACTACGGGACAATTTAGCACGGCCAATCCACCCTAACCTGCACATCCCTGGGCACTACAGGGACAATTTAGCACGGCCAATCCACCCTAACCTGCACATCCCTGGGCACTACGGACAATTTAGCACGGCCAATCCACCCTAACCTGCACATCCCTGGGCACTACGGGACAATTTAGCACGGCCAATCCACCCTAACCTGCACATCCCTGGCACTACGGGACAATTTAGCACGGCCAATCCACCCTAACCTGCACATCCCTGGGCACTACAGGGACAATTTAGCACGGCCAATCCACCCTAACCTGCACATCCCTGGGCACTACGGGACAATTTAGCACGGCCAATCCACCCTAACCTGCACATCCCTGGGCACTACGGGACAATTTAGCACGGCCAATCCACCCTAACCTGCACATCCCTGGGCACTACGGGACAATTTAGCACGGCCAATCCACCCTAACCTGCACATCCCTGGGCACTATGGGACAATTTAGCACGCCAATCCACCCTAACCTGCACATCCCTGGGCACACGGGACAATTTAGCATGGCCAATCCACCCTAACCTGCACATCCCTGGGCACTACGGGGACAATTTAGCACGGCCAATCCACCCTAACCTGCACATCCCTGGGCACTATGGGACAATTTAGCACGGCCAATCCACCCTAACCTGCACATCCCTGGGCACTACGGACAATTTAGCACGGCCAATCCACCCTAACCTGCACATCCCTGGGCACTACGGGACAATTTAGCACGGCCAATCCACCCTAACCTGCACATCCCTGGGCACTACGGGGACAATTTAGCACGGCCAATCCACCCTAACCTGCACATCCCTGGGCACTACAGGGACAATTTAGCACGGCCAATCCACCTAACCTGCACATCCCTGGGCACACGGGACAATTTAGCACGGCCAATCCACCCTAACCTGCACATCCTGGGCACTACGGGACAATTTAGCACGGCCAATCCACCCTAACCTGCACATCCCTGGGCACTAGGGGACAATTTAGCACGGCCAATCCACCCTAACCTGCACATCCCTGGGCACTACGGGACAATTTAGCACGGCCAATCCACCCTAACCTGCACATCCCTGGCACTACGGGGACAATTTAGCACGGCCAATCCACCCTAACCTGCACATCCCTGGCACTACGGGGACAATTTAGCACGGCCAATCCACCCTAACCTGCACATCCCTGGGCACTACGGGGACAATTTAGCACGGCCAATCCACCCTAACCTGCACATCCCTGGGCACTACGGGACAATTTAGCATGGCCAATCCACCCTAACCTGCACATCCCTGGGCACTACGGGACAATTTAGCACGGCCAATCCACCCTAACCTGCACATCCCTGGGCACTACGGGACAATTTAGCACGGCCAATCCACCCTAACCTGCACATCCCTGGGCACTACGGGACAATTTAGCACGGCCAATCCACCCTAACCTGCACATCCCTGGCACTACGGGACAATTTAGCACGGCCAATCCACCCTAACCTGCACATCCCTGGGCACTACGGGACAATTTAGCACGGCCAATCCACCCTAACCTGCACATCCCTGGGCACTACGGGACAATTTAGCACGGCCAATCCACCCTAACCTGCACATCCCTGGGCACTACAGGGACAATTTAGCACGGCCAATCCACCCTAACCTGCACATCCCTGGGCACTACAGGGACAATTTAGCACGGCCAATCCACCCTAACCTGCACATCCCTGGGCACTACAGGGACAATTTAGCACGGCCAATCCACCCTAACCTGCACATCCCTGGGCACTACGGGACAATTTAGCACGGCCAATCCACCCTAACCTGCACATCCCTGGGCACTACGGGACAATTTAGCACGGCCAATCCACCCTAACCTGCACATCCCTGGGCACTACGGGACAATTTAGCATGGCCAATCCACCCTAACCTGCACATCCCTGGGCACTACAGGGACAATTTAGCACGGCCAATCCACCCTAACCTGCACATCCCTGGGCACTACGGGACAATTTAGCACGGCCAATCCACCCTAACCTGCACATCCCTGGGCACTACGGGACAATTTAGCACGGCCAATCCACCCTAACCTGCACATCCCTGGGCACTACGGGACAATTTAGCACGGCCAATCCACCCTAACCTGCACATCCCTGGGCACTACGGGACAATTTAGCACGGCCAATCCACCCTAACCTGCACATCCCTGGGCACTGCAGGGACAATTTAGCACGGCCAATCCACCCTAACCTGCACATCCCTGGCACTACGGGGACAATTTAGCACGGCCAATCCACCCTAACCTGCACATCCCTGGGCACTACGGGGACAATTTAGCACGGCCAATCCCCCCCAACCCTAACCTGCACATCCTGGGCACTACGGACAATTTAGCATGCCAATCCACCCTAACCTGCACATCCCTGGGCACTACGGGACAATTTAGCACGGCCAATCCACCCTAACCTGCACATCCCTGGGCACTACGGGACAATTTAGCACGGCCAATCCACCCTAACCTGCACATCCCTGGGCACTACGGGGACAATTTAGCACGGCCAATCCACCCTAACCTGCACATCCCTGGGCACTACGGGACAATTTAGCACGGCCAATCCACCCTAACCTGCACATCCCTGGGCACTACGGGACAATTTAGCACGGCCAATCCACCCTAACCTGCACATCCCTGGGCACTACGGGACAATTTAGCACGGCCAATCCACCCTAACCTGCACATCCCTGGGCACTATGGGACAATTTAGCACGCCAATCCACCCTAACCTGCACATCCCTGGGCACTACGGGGACAATTTAGCACGGCCAATCCACCCTAACCTGCACATCCCTGGGCACTACGGGACAATTTAGCACGGCCAATCCACCCTAACCTGCACATCCCTGGGCACTACGGGAAAATTTAGCACGGCCAATCCACCCTAACCTGCACATCCCTGGGCACTACGGGACAATTTAGCACGGCCAATCCACCCTAACCTGCACATCCCTGGGCACTACGGGACAATTTAGCACGGCCAATCCACCCTAACCTGCACATCCCTGGGCACTACGGGACAATTTAGCACGGCCAATCCACCCTAACCTGCACATCCCTGGGCACTACGGGGACAATTTAGCACGGCCAATCCACCCTAACCTGCACATCCCTGGGCACTACGGGACAATTTAGCACGGCCAATCCACCCTAACCTGCACATCCCTGGGCACTATGGGACAATTTAGCACGGCCAATCCACCCTAACCTGCACATCCCTGGGCACTACGGGGACAATTTAGCACGGCCAATCCACCCTAACCTGCACATCCCTGGGCACTACAGGACAATTTAGCACGGCCAATCCACCCTAACCTGCACATCCCTGGGCACTACGGGACAATTTAGCACGGCCAATCCACCCTAACCTGCACATCCCTGGCACTACGGGGACAATTTAGCACGGCCAATCCACCCTAACCTGCACATCCCTGGGCACTAAGGGGACAATTTAGCACGTGCCAATCCACCCTAACCTGCACATCCCTGGGCACTACGGGACAATTTAGCACGGCCAATCCACCCTAACCTGCACATCCCTGGCACTACGGACAATTTAGCACGGCCAATCCACCCTAACCTGCACATCCCTGGCACTACAGGACAATTTAGCACGGCCAATCCACCCTAACCTGCACATCCCTGGGCACTACGGGACAATTAGCACGGCCAATCCACCCTAACCTGCACATCCCTGGCACTACAGGACAATTTAGCACGGCCAATCCACCCTAACCTGCACATCCCTGGGCACTACGGGACAATTTAGCACGGCCAATCCACCCTAACCTGCACATCCCTGGGCACTACGGGACAATTTAGCACGGCCAATCCACCCTAACCTGCACATCCCTGGGCACTACAGGGACAATTTAGCACGCCAATCCAACCTAACCTGCACATCCCTGGCACTACGGGGACAATTTAGCACGGCCAATCCACCCTAACCTGCACATCCCTGGGCACTACGGGGACAATTTAGCACGGCCAATCCACCCTAACCTGCACATCCCTGGCACTACGGGGACAATTTAGCACGGCCAATCCACCCTAACCTGCACATCCCTGAGCACTATGGGACAATTTAGCACGGCCAATCCACTAACCTGCACATCCCTGGGCACTACGGGACAATTTAGCACGGCCAATCCACCCTAACCTGCACATCCCTGGCACTACGGGACAATTTAGCACGGCCAATCCACCCTAACCTGCACATCCCTGGGCACTACGGGACAATTTAGCACGGCCAATCCACCCTAACCTGCACATCCCTGGCACTACGGGACAATTTAGCACGGCCAATCCACCCTAACCTGCACATCCCTGGCACTACGGGGACAATTTAGCACGGCCAATCCACCCTAACCTGCACATCCCTGGGCACTACGGGACAATTTAGCACGGC
The DNA here is from genome assembly GCF_020745735.1 of Hemiscyllium ocellatum. Classification (NCBI taxonomy): domain Eukaryota; kingdom Metazoa; phylum Chordata; class Chondrichthyes; order Orectolobiformes; family Hemiscylliidae; genus Hemiscyllium; species Hemiscyllium ocellatum. The sequence goes on along the minus strand of NW_026868546.1, from coordinate 2,585 downwards.
CAATCCACCCTAACCTGCACATCCCTGGGCACTACGAGGACAATTTAGCACGGCCAATCCACCCTAACCTGCACATCCCTGGCAACACGGGACAATTTAGCATGGCCAATCCACCCTAACCTGCACATCCCTGGGCACTACAGGACAATTTAGCACGGCCAATCCACCTAACCTGCACATCCCTGGGCACTACGGGACAATTTAGCACGGCCAATCCACCCTAACCTGCACATCCCTGGCACTACGGGACAATTTAGCACGGCCAATCCACCCTAACCTGCACATCCCTGGGCACTACGGGACAATTTAGCACGGCCAATCCACCCTAACCTGCACATCCCTGGGCACTACGGGACAATTTAGCACGGCCAATCCACCCTAACCTGCACATCCCTGGGCACTACGGGACAATTTAGCACGGCCAATCCACCTAACCTGCACATCCCTGGGCACACGGGACAATTTAGCACGGCCAATCCACCCTAACCTGCACATCCCTGGCACTACGGGACAATTTAGCACGGCCAATCCACCCTAACCTGCACATCCCTGGGCACTACGGGACAATTTAGCACGGCCAATCCACCCTAACCTGCACATCCCTGGGCACTACAGGACAATTTAGCACGGCCAATCCACCCTAACCTGCACATCCCTGGGCACTACGGGACAATTTAGCACGGCCAATCCACCCTAACCTGCACATCCCTGGGCACTATGGGGAAATTAGCACGGCCAATCCACCCTAACCTGCACATCCCTGGGCACTACAGGACAATTTAGCACGGCCAATCCACCCTAACCTGCACATCCCTGGGCACTACGGGGACAATTTAGCACGGCCAATCCACCCTAACCTGCACATCCCTGGGCACTACGGGACAATTTAGCACGGCCAATCCACCCTAACCTGCACATCCCTGGGCACTACGGGACAATTTAGCACGGCCAATCCACCCTAACCTGCACATCCCTGGCACTACAGGGACAATTTAGCACGGCCAATCCACCCTAACCTGCACATCCCTGGCACTACAGGGACAATTTAGCACGGCCAATCCACCCTAACCTGCACATCCCTGGGCACTACGGGACAATTTAGCACGCCAATCCACCCTAACCTGCACATCCCTGGGCACTATGAGGACAATTTAGCACGGCCAATCCACCCTAACCTGCACATCCCTGGCACTACGGGACAATTTAGCACGGCCAATCCACCCTAACCTGCACATCCCTGGGCACTACGGGACAATTTAGCACGGCCAATCCACCCTAACCTGCACATCCCTGGGCACTACGGGACAATTTAGCACGGCCAATCCACCCTAACCTGCACATCCCTGGGCACTACGGACAATTTAGCACGGCCAATCCACCCTAACCTGCACATCCCTGGGCACTAGGGACAATTTAGCACGGCCAATCCACCCTAACCTGCACATCCCTGGGCACTATGAGGACAATTTAGCACGGCCAATCCACCCTAACCTGCACATCCCTGGGCACTACGGGGCAATTTAGCACGGCCAATCCACCCTAACCTGCACATCCCTGGGCACTACGGGGACAATTTAGCACGGCCAATCCACCCTAACCTGCACATCCCTGGGCACTACGGGACAATTTAGCACGGCCAATCCACCCTAACCTGCACATCCCTGGGCACGGACAATTTAGCACGGCCAATCCACCCTAACCTGCACATCCCTGGGCACTACGGGACAATTTAGCACGGCCAATCCACCCTAACCTGCACATCCCTGGGCACTACGGGACAATTTAGCACGGCCAATCCACCCTAACCTGCACATCCCTGGCACTACGGGACAATTTAGCACGGCCAATCCACCCTAACCTGCACATCCCTGGGCACTACGGGACAATTTAGCATGGCCAATCCACCCTAACCTGCACATCCCTGGGCACTAATGGACAATTTAGCATGGCCAATCCACCCTAACCTGCACATCCCTGGGCACTACGGGACAATTTAGCACGGCCAATCCACCCTAACCTGCACATCCCTGGGCACTACGGGACAATTTAGCACGGCCAATCCACCCTAACCTGCACATCCCTGGGCACTACGGGACAATTTAGCACGGCCAATCCACCCTAACCTGCACATCCCTGGGCACTATGGGGACAATTTAGCACGGCCAATCCACCCTAAACTGCACATCCCTGGGCACTACGGGACAATTTAGCATGGCCAATTCCACCTACCTGCACATCCCTGGGCACTACGGGACAATTTAGCACGGCCAATCCACCTAACCTGCACATCCCTGGGCACTACGGGACAATTTAGCACGGCCAATCCACCCTAACCTGCACATCCCTGGGCACTATGGGACAATTTAGCACGGCCAATCCATAACCTGCACATCCCTGGGCACTACGGGGACAATTTAGCACGGCCAATCCACCCTAACCTGCACATCCCTGGGCACTACGGGACAATTTAGCACGGCCAATCCACCCTAACCTGCACATCCCTGGGCACTACGGGACAATTTAGCACGGCCAATCCACCCTAACCTGCACATCCCTGGCACTATGAGGACAATTTAGCACGGCCA
>NW_026868545.1:0-38168 GCF_020745735.1 Hemiscyllium ocellatum | reverse complement strand
AATGAAAGGAAAGAAAGGAAGGAAAGTAAAGGGAAAACAATGAAAAGAAAAGAAAAAAGGAAGGAAAGAACGAAAGAAATGAAGGAAAGAAAAGAAAGAAAAGGAAAGAAAAAAGATATGGAAAGACAATAGGAAAGGAAAGAAAAAAGGAAAGGAAAGAAAGGAGGGAAAGTAAAGGGAAAACAATGAAAAGAAAAGAAAAAAGGAAAGGAAAGAACAAAAAATGAAAGAACGAAAGAAATGAAGGAAAGAAAAGAAAGAAAAGGAAAGAAAAAAGGAAAGAAAGAAAGTAAAAGAAAGGAAAGATAAAAAAGAAAAAGAGAGGAAATAAAAGAAAGAAAGCAAAGAAAGAAAGGAAAGGAAAAAAGCAAGGAAGGAAAAGAAAGGAAAGAAAGGAAAGGAAGGAAAGAAATGAAAGAAAAGAAAGAAAGATGGATAAGGAAACAAAGTAAAGACAGAAAGGAAGTAATGGAAAGAAAAAAGGGAAAGAAAGAAAAGATGGAAAGGCAAGGCAAGGAAAGGAAACAAAGTAAGGACAGGAAGAAAAAGATAGTAAAGGAAAGAAGGAAAGGAAAGATAGGAAAGGAAAGAAGGAAACGAAAGAAAGGAGAGAAAGGAAGGAAAAGATAAAGCACAGAATGGAACGAAAAGAAAAATGGGAAAGAAAGTAAAGAAAAGAAAGAAATGAAAGTAAAGAACGGAAATAAAGGAAGGAAAGTAAAGGGAAAGCAATGAAAAGGAAAAGAAAAAAGAAAGGAAAGAACAAAGGAAATGTAAGAACGAAAGAAATGAATGAAAGGAAAGAAAGAAAAGGGAAAAAAATACGGAAAGACAAAAGGAAATAAAAAAGGAAAGGAAAGAAAGTAAATGAAAGGAAATAAAGGATAGAAAAGAAATGAAAGAAAAGAAAGGAAATGAAAGAAAGGAAAAGAAAGGAAAGATGCGTAAAAAAGCAAAGTAAGGAAAACACAGAAAGAAAGGAAAGAACAAAGAAAAAGGGAAAGGAAAGACTAGGAAAGGAAAGAAAGGAAATAAAGATAAAGGAAGGTAAAAAGAAAAAAGAAAGGATTGAAAGAAAATAGAAAAATTGGGAAAAAATTGAAAAGAAAGTAAAGGATGAAGAAAACAGAAAGAATGTTTAAAAAGAAAAGAAAAAGAAAAGAAAAAAGAAAATGAAGGAAAAGAAAGGAATGAAAAACAAGGGAATGGAAAGAAAAGAAAGATAAAAGGAAAGAAAAGAAAAATGGGAAAGAAAGGAAAAGGAAAGACGGAGAGGATAGAAGTAAAGGAAATAAAAGAAAGGAAACGAAAGCAAAGAAAAGAAAGGAAAGAAAGGAATGGAAGGAAGGAACGGAAAGAAGATTGGTAAGAAAGAAAGGAAAGAAAGAAAAGGAAATGACAGGAAAGAAAGAATGAAAGAAAGGAAAGACAGAAGCAAAAAGAAAGGTAAGAAAGAAAATGAAAGCAAGTAAAAGAAAGGAAAGACAAAAAGAAAAAGAAAGGAAATAAAAGAAAGGAAGCAAAGAAAGAAGGGTAAGGAAAAAGGGAAAAGAAAAGAGAGGAAAAGAAAGGAAAGAAAGGAAAGGAAGGAAGAGAAATGAAAGTAAAGAAAGGAAACAAAAGAAACGAAAGAAAGGAAGGAAATTAAAGAGAAACCAATGAAAACGAAAAGAAAAAAGGAAAGGAAAGAACAAAAGAAATGTAAGAACGAAAGAAATGAAGGAAAGGAAATAAAGAAAAGGAAAAAAGATATGGAAAGACAATAGAAAAAGGAAAGAAAAAAGGAAAGGAAAGAAAGTAAAAGAAAGGAAAGGAAAAAAAGAAAGGAAATAAAAGAAAGAAAGCACAGAAAAGAAAGGAAAGAAAAATAAAGGAAAGAAAAGAGAGGAAAAGAAAGGAAGATGCATAAGAAAGCAAAGTAACGAAAAGACAGAAAGAATGGAAAGAAAGAAAGGAAAGAAAAGAAAAGAAAGGACAGAAAGAAAGAAATGAAAGAAAGGAAAGACAGAAAGGAAAGGAAAGAAAGAAAGAAAGGAAAGAAAGAAAAAGCTAGGAAAGGAAGGAAAAGAAGGAAGAGAAATGAAAGAAAAGAAAGAAGATGCGTAAGAAAACGAAGTAAAGAAAGAAAAGACAAGAAAGAAAGGAAAGAAAAAGAAAAAAGCATAGGAATGAAAAGAAAGAAGGAAGGAAAGGCATGGAAAGGAAGGAAAGGAAAGAAAGGAAATAAAGATAAAGGAAGGTAAAAAGAAAAGCGAAAGGAATGAAAGAAAATGGAAAAATTGGGAAAAAATTAAAAAGAAAGCAAAGGATGAAGAAAACAGAAAGAAAGTATAAAAAAGAAAAAGAAAAAGAAAGGAAAACGAAGGAAAAGAAAGGAATGAAAAACAAGAGAATGGAAAGAAAAGAAAGATAAAGGAAAGAAAAGAAAAATGGGAAAGAAAGGAAAAGGAAATACAGAGTGGAGAGAAGTAAAGGAAATGAAAGCAAAGAAAAGAAAGGAAAGAAAGAAAGGAATGGAAGGAAGGAAAAAAGAATGGAAGGAAAGAAAGAAAAAGAAAGGAAAGAAAGAAAGGAATGAAAGGAAAGAAAGGAAGGAAAGTAAAGGGAAAACAATGAAAAGGAAAAGAAAAAAGGAAAGGAAAGAACGAAAGAAATGAAGGAAAGAAAAGAAAGAAAGGAAAGAAAAAAGGAATGGAAAGACAATAGGAAAGGAAAGAAAAAAGGAAAGGAAAGAAAGGAGGGAAAGTAAAGGGAAAACAATGAAAAGGAAAAGAAAAAAGGAAAGGAAAGAACAAAAAAATGAAAGAACGAAAGAAATGAAGGAAAGAAAAGAAAGAAAAGGAAAGAAAAAAGGAAAGAAAGAAAGTAAAAGAAAGGAAAGATAAAAAGAAAAAGAGAGGAAATAAAAGAAAGAAAGCAAAGAAAGAAAGGAAAGGAAAAAAGCAAGGAAGGAAAAGAAAGGAAAGAAAGGAAAGGAAGGAAGAGAAATGAAAGAAAAGAAAGAAAGATGGATAAGGAAACAAAGTAAAGACAGAAAGGAAGTAATGGAAAGAAAAAAGGGAAAGAAAGAAAAGATGGAAAGGCAAGGCAAGGAAAGGAAACAAAGTAAGGACAGGAAGAAAAAGATAGTAAAGGAAAGAAGAAAGGAAAGATAGGAAAGGAAAGAAGGAAACGAAAGAAAGGAGAGAAAGGAAGGAAAAGATAAAGCACAGAATGGAACGAAAAGAAAAATGGGAAAGAAAGTAAAGAAAAGAAAGAAATGAAAGTAAAGAACGGAAATAAAGGAAGGAAAGTAAAGGGAAAGCAATGAAAAGGAAAAGAAAAAAGAAAGGAAAGAACAAAGGAAATGTAAGAACGAAAGAAATGAATGAAAGGAAAGAAAGAAAAGGGAAAAAAATACGGAAAGACAAAAGGAAATAAAAAAGGAAAGAAAGAAAGAAAATGAAAGGAAATAAAGGATAGAAAAGAAATGAAAGAAAAGAAAGGAAATGAAAGAAAGGAAAAGAAAGGAAAGATGCGTAAAAAAGCAAAGTAAGGAAAACACAGAAAGAAAGGAAAGAACAAAGAAAAAAGGGAAAGGAAAGACTAGGAAAGGAAAGAAAGGAAATAAAGATAAAGGAAGGTAAAAAGAAAAAAGAAAGGATTGAAAGAAAATAGAAAAATTGGGAAAAAATTGAAAAGAAAGTAAAGGATGAAGAAAACAGAAAGAATGTTTTAAAAAGAAAAGAAAAAGAAAAGAAATAAGAAAATGAAGGAAAAGAAAGGAATGAAAAACAAGGGAATGGAAAGAAAAGAAAGATAAAAGGAAAGAAAATAAAAATGGGAAAGAAAGGAAAAGGAAAGACGGAGAGGATAGAAGTAAAGGAAATAAAAGAAAGGAAACGAAAGCAAAGAAAAGAAAGGAAAGAAAGAAAGGAATGGAAGGAAGGAAAGGAAAAAAGATTGGTAAGAAAGAAAGGAAAGAAAGAAAAGGAAAGGACAGGAAAGAAAGAAATGAAAGAAAGGAAAGACAGAAGAAAAAAGAAAGGAAAGAAAAAAGAAAAAAGATATGGAAAGACAATAGAAAAAGGAAAGAAAAAAAAGGAAAGGAAAGAAAGTAAAAGAAAGGAAAGGAAAAAAAGAAAGGGAAAAAAAGAAAGAAAGCACAGAAAAGAAAGGAAAGGAAAAATAAAGGAAAGAAAAGAGAGGAAAAGAAAGGAAAGATGCATAAGAAAGCAAAGTAATGAAAAGACTGAAAGAATGGAAAGAAAGAAAGGAAAGAAAGGAAAAGAAAGGACAGGAAAGAAAGAAATGAAAGAAAGGAAAGACAGAAAGGAAAGGAAAAGAAAGAAAGGGAAGAAAGAAAAAGCTAGGAAAGGAAGGAAAAGAAGGAAGAGAAATGAAAGAAAAGAAAGAAGATGCGTAAGAAAACGAAGTAAAGAAAGCAAAGGCAAGAAAGAAAGGAAAGAAAAAGAAAAAAGCATAGGAATGAAAAGAAAGAAGGAAGGAAAGGCATGGAAAGGAAGGAAAGGAAAGAAAGGAAATAAAGATAAAGGAAGGTAAAAAGAAAAGCGAAAGGAATGAAAGAAAATGGAAAAATTGGGAAAAAATTAAAAAGAAAGCAAAGGATGAAGAAAACAGAAAGAAAGTATGAAAAAGAAAAAGAAAAGGAAAAAGAAGGAAAAGAAAGGAATGAAAAACAAGAGAATGGAAAGAAAAGAAGATAAAGGAAAGAAAAGAAAAATGGGAAAGAAAGGAAAAGGAAATACAGAGTGGAGAGAAGTAAAGGAAATGAAAGAAAGGAAATGAAAGCAAAGAAAAGAAAGGAAAGAAAGAAAGGAATGGAAGGAAGGAAAAAAGAATGGAAGGAAAGAAAGAAAAAGAAAGGAAAGAAAGAAAGGAATGAAAGGAAAGAAAGGAAGGAAAGTAAAGGGAAAACAATGAAAAGGAAAAGAAAAAAGGAAAGGAAAGAACGAAAGAAATGAAGGAAAGAAAAGAAAGAAAAGGAAAGAAAAAAGGAATGGAAAGACAATAGGAAAGGAAAGAAAAAAGGAAAGGAAAGAAAGGAGGGAAAGTAAAGGGAAAACAATGAAAAGGAAAAGAAAAAAGGAAAGGAAAGAACAAAAAAATGAAAGAACGAAAGAAATGAAGGAAAGAAAAGAAAGAAAAGGAAAGAAAAAAGGAAAGAAAGAAAGTAAAAGAAAGGAAAGATAAAAAGAAAAAGAGAGGAAATAAAAGAAAGAAAGCAAAGAAAGAAAGGAAAGGAAAAAAGCAAGGAAGGAAAAGAAAGGAAAGAAAGGAAAGGAAGGAAGAGAAATGAAAGAAAAGAAAGAAAGATGGATAAGGAAACAAAGTAAAGACAGAAAGGAAGTAATGGAAAGAAAAAAGGGAAAGAAAGAAAAGATGGAAAGGCAAGGCAAGGAAAGGAAACAAAGTAAGGACAGGAAGAAAAAGATAGTAAAGGAAAGAAGGAAAGGAAAGATAGGAAAGGAAAGAAGGAAACGAAAGAAAGGAGAGAAAGGAAGGAAAAGATAAAGCACAGAATGGAACGAAAAGAAAAATGGGAAAGAAAGTAAAGAAAAGAAAGAAATGAAAGTAAAGAACGGAAATAAAGGAAGGAAAGTAAAGGGAAAGCAATGAAAAGGAAAAGAAAAAAGAAAGGAAAGAACAAAGGAAATGTAAGAACGAAAGAAATGAATGAAAGGAAAGAAAGAAAAGGGAAAAAAATACGGAAAGACAAAAGGAAATAAAAAGGAAAGGAAAGAAAGTAAATGAAAGGAAATAAAGGATAGAAAAGAAATGAAAGAAAAGAAAGGAAATGAAAGAAAGGAAAAGAAAGGAAAGATGCGTAAAAAAGCAAAGTAAGGAAAACACAGAAAGAAAGGAAAGAACAAAGAAAAAAGGGAAAGGAAAGACTAGGAAAGGAAAGAAAGGAAATAAAGATAAAGGAAGGTAAAAAGAAAAAAGAAAGGATTGAAAGAAAATAGAAAAATTGGGAAAAAATTGAAAAGAAAGTAAAGGATGAAGAAAACAGAAAGAATGTTTTAAAAAGAAAAGAAAAAGAAAAGAAATAAGAAAATGAAGGAAAAGAAAGGAATGAAAAACAAGGGAATGGAAAGAAAAGAAAGATAAAAGGAAAGAAAAGAAAAATGGGAAAGAAAGGAAAAGGAAAGACGGAGAGGATAGAAGTAAAGGAAATAAAAGAAAGGAAACGAAAGCAAAGAAAAGAAAGGAAAGAAAGAAAGGAATGGAAGGAAGGAAAGGAAAACGATTGGTTAGAAAGAAAGGAAAGAAAGAAAAGGAAAGGACAGGAAAGAAAGAAATGAAAGAAAGGAAAGACAGAAGAAAAAAGAAAGGAAAGAAAGAAAAGGAAAAAAGATATGGAAAGACAATAGAAAAAGGAAAGAAAAAAGGAAAGGAAAGAAAGTAAAAGAAAGGAAAGGAAAAAAAGAAAGGAAATAAAAGAAAGAAAGCACAGAAAAGAAAGGAAAGGAAAAATAAAGGAAAGAAAAGAGAGGAAAAGAAAGGAAAGATGCATAAGAAAGCAAAGTAATGAAAAGACTGAAAGAATGGAAAGAAAGAAAGGAAAGAAAGGAAAAGAAAGGACAGGAAAGAAAGAAATGAAAGAAAGGAAAGACAGAAAGGAAAGGAAAAGAAAGAAAGGGAAGAAAGAAAAAGCTAGGAAAGGAAGGAAAAGAAGGAAGAGAAATGAAAGAAAAGAAAGAAGATGCGTAAGAAAACGAAGTAAAGAAAGCAAAGGCAAGAAAGAAAGGAAAGAAAAAGAAAAAAGCATAGGAATGAAAAGAAAGAAAGGAAGGAAAGGCATGGAAAGGAAGGAAAGGAAAGAAAGGAAATAAAGATAAAGGAAGGTAAAAAGAAAAGCGAAAGGAATGAAAGAAAATGGAAAAATTGGGAAAAAATTAAAAAGAAAGCAAAGGATGAAGAAAACAGAAAGAAAGTATGAAAAAGAAAAAGAAAAGGAAAAAGAAGGAAAAGAAAGGAATGAAAAACAAGAGAATGGAAAGAAAAGAAAGATAAAGGAAAGAAAAGAAAAATGGGAAAGAAAGGAAAAGGAAATACAGAGTGGAGAGAAGTAAAGGAAATGAAAGAAAGGAAATGAAAGCAAAGAAAAGAAAGGAAAGAAAGAAAGGAATGGAAGGAAGGAAAAAAGAATGGAAGGAAAGAAAGAAAAAGAAAGGAAAGAAAGAAAGGAATGAAAGGAAAGAAAGGAAGGAAAGTAAAGGGAAAACAATGAAAAGGAAAAGAAAAAAGGAATGGAAAGAACGAAAGAAATGAAGGAAAGAAAAGAAAGAAAAGGAAAGAAAAAAGGAATGGAAAGACAATAGGAAAGGAAAGAAAAAAGGAAAGGAAAGAAAGGAGGGAAAGTAAAGGGAAAACAATGAAAAGGAAAAGAAAAAAGGAAAGGAAAGAACAAAAAAATGAAAAAACGAAAGAAATGAAGGAAAGAAAAGAAAGAAAAGGAAAGAAAAAAGGAAAGAAAGAAAGTAAAAGAAAGGAAAGATAAAAAGAAAAAGAGAGGAAATAAAAGAAAGAAAGCAAAGAAAGAAAGGAAAGGAAAAAAGCAAGGAAGGAAAAGAAAGGAAAGAAAGGAAAGGAAGGAAGAGAAATGAAAGAAAAGAAAGAAAGATGGATAAGGAAACAAAGTAAAGACAGAAAGGAAGTAATGGAAAGAAAAAAGGGAAAGAAAGAAAAGATGGAAAGGCAAGGCAAGGAAAGGAAACAAAGTAAGGACAGGAAGAAAAAGATAGTAAAGGAAAGAAGGAAAGGAAAGATAGGAAAGGAAAGAAGGAAACGAAAGAAAGGAGAGAAAGGAAGGAAAAGATAAAGCACAGAATGGAACGAAAAGAAAAATGGGAAAGAAAGTAAAGAAAAGAAAGAAATGAAAGTAAAGAACGGAAATAAAGGAAGGAAAGTAAAGGGAAAGCAATGAAAAGGAAAAGAAAAAAGAAAGGAAAGAACAAAGGAAATGTAAGAACGAAAGAAATGAATGAAAGGAAAGAAAGAAAAGGGGAAAAAAATACGGAAAGACAAAAGGAAAGAAAAAAGGAAAGGAAAGAAAGTAAATGAAAGGAAATAAAGGATAGAAAAGAAATGAAAGAAAAGAAAGGAAATGAAAGAAATGAAAAGAAAGGAAAGATGCGTAAAAAAGCAAAGTAAGGAAAACACAGAAAGAAAGGAAAGAACAAAGAAAAAAGGGAAAGGAAAGACTAGGAAAGGAAAGAAAGGAAATAAAGATAAAGGAAGGTAAAAAGAAAAAAGAAAGGATTGAAAGAAAATAGAAAAATTGGGAAAAAATTGAAAAGAAAGTAAAGGATGAAGAAAACAGAAAGAATGTTTTAAAAAGAAAAGAAAAAGAAAAGAAATAAGAAAATGAAGGAAAAGAAAGGAATGAAAAACAAGGGAATGGAAAGAAAAGAAAGATAAAAGGAAAGAAAAGGAAAATGGGAAAGAAAGGAAAAGGAAAGACGGAGAGGATAGAAGTAAAGGAAATAAAAGAAAGGAAACGAAAGCAAAGAAAAGAAAGGAAAGAAAGAAAGGAATGGAAGGAAGGAAAGGAAAAAAGATTGGTAAGAAAGAAAGGAAAGAAAGAAAAGGAAAGGACAGGAAAGAAAGAAATGAAAGAAAGGAAAGACAGAAGAAAAAAGAAAGGAAAGAAAGAAAAGGAAAAAAGATATGGAAAGACAATAGAAAAAGGAAAGAAAAAAGGAAAGGAAAGAAAGTAAAAGAAAGGAAAGGAAAAAAAGAAAGGAAATAAATGAAAGAAAGCACAGAAAAGAAAGGAAAGGAAAAATAAAGGAAAGAAAAGAGAGGAAAAGAAAGGAAAGATGCATAAGAAAGCAAAGTAATGAAAAGACTGAAAGAATGGAAAGAAAGAAAGGAAAGAAAGGAAAAGAAAGGACAGGAAAGAAAGAAATGAAAGAAAGGAAAGACAGAAAGGAAAGGAAAAGAAAGAAAGGGAAGAAAGAAAAAGCTAGGAAAGGAAGGAAAAGAAGGAAGAGAAATGAAAGAAAAGAAAGAAGATGCGTAAGAAAACGAAGTAAAGAAAGCAAAGGCAAGAAAGAAAGGAAAGAAAAAGAAAAAAGCATAGGAATGAAAAGAAAGAAAGGAAGGAAAGGCATGGAAAGGAAGGAAATGAAAGAAAGGAAATAAAGATAAAGGAAGGTAAAAAGAAAAGCGAAAGGAATGAAAGAAAATGGAAAAATTGGGAAAAAATTAAAAAGAAAGCAAAGGATGAAGAAAACAGAAAGAAAGTATGAAAAAGAAAAAGAAAAGGAAAAAGAAGGAAAAGAAAGGAATGAAAAACAAGAGAATGGAAAGAAAAGAAAGATAAAGGAAAGAAAAGAAAAATGGGAAAGAAAGGAAAAGGAAATACAGAGTGGAGAGAAGTAAAGGAAATGAAAGAAAGGAAATGAAAGCAAAGAAAAGAAAGGAAAGAAAGAAAGGAATGGAAGGAAGGAAAAAAGAATGGAAGGAAAGAAAGAAAAAGAAAGGAAAGAAAGAAAGGAATGAAAGGAAAGAAAGGAAGGAAAGTAAAGGGAAAACAATGAAAAGGAAAAGAAAAAAGGAAAGGAAAGAACGAAAGAAATGAAGGAAAGAAAAGAAAGAAAAGGAAAGAAAAAAGGAATGGAAAGACAATAGGAAAGGAAAGAAAAAAGGAAAGGAAAGAAAGGAGGGAAAGTAAATGGAAAACAATGAAAAGGAAAAGAAAAAAGGAAAGGAAAGAACAAAAAAATGAAAGAACGAAAGAAATGAAGGAAAGAAAAGAAAGAAAAGGAAAGAAAAAAGGAAAGAAAGAAAGTAAAAGAAAGGAAAGATAAAAAGAAAAAGAGAGGAAATAAAAGAAAGAAAGCAAAGAAAGAAAGGAAAGGAAAAAAGCAAGGAAGGAAAAGAAAGGAAAGAAAGGAAAGGAAGGAAGAGAAATGAAAGAAAAGAAAGAAAGATGGATAAGGAAACAAAGTAAAGACAGAAAGGAAGTAATGGAAAGAAAAAAGGGAAAGAAAGAAAAGATGGAAAGGCAAGGCAAGGAAAGGAAACAAAGTAAGGACAGGAAGAAAAAGATAGTAAAGGAAAGAAGGAAAGGAAAGATAGGAAAGGAAAGAAGGAAACGAAAGAAAGGAGAGAAAGGAAGGAAAAGATAAAGCACAGAATGGAACGAAAAGAAAAATGGGAAAGAAAGTAAAGAAAAGAAAGAAATGAAAGTAAAGAACGGAAATAAAGGAAGGAAAGTAAAGGGAAAGCAATGAAAAGGAAAAGAAAAAAGAAAGGAAAGAACAAAGGAAATGTAAGAACGAAAGAAATGAATGAAAGGAAAGAAAGAAAAGAGAAAAAAAATACGGAAAGACAAAAGGAAATAAAAAAGGAAAGGAAAGAAAGTAAATGAAAGGAAATAAAGGATAGAAAAGAAAGGAAAGAAAAGAAAGGAAATGAAAGAAAGGAAAAGAAAGGAAAGATGCGTAAAAAAGCAAAGTAAGGAAAACACAGAAAGAAAGGAAAGAACAAAGAAAAAAGGGAATGGAAAGACTAGGAAAGGAAAGAAAGGAAATAAAGATAAAGGAAGGTAAAAAGAAAAAAGAAAGGATTGAAAGAAAATAGAAAAATTGGGAAAAAATTGAAAAGAAAGTAAAGGATGAAGAAAACAGAAAGAATGTTTTAAAAAGAAAAGAAAAAGAAAAGAAATAAGAAAATGAAGGAAAAGAAAGGAATGAAAAACAAGGGAATGGAAAGAAAAGAAAGATAAAAGGAAAGAAAAGAAAAATGGGAAAGAAAGGAAAAGGAAAGACGGAGAGGATAGAAGTAAAGGAAATAAAAGAAAGGAAACGAAAGCAAAGAAAAGAAAGGAAAGAAAGGAATGGAAGGAAGGAACGGAAAAAAGATTGGTAAGAAAGAAAGGAAAGAAAGAAAAGGAAATGACAGGAAAGAAAGAAATGAAAGAAAGGAAAGACAGAAGCAAAAAGAAAGGTAAGAAAGAAAATGAAAGCAAGTAAAAGAAAGGAAAGACAAAAAGAAAAAGAAAGGAAATAAAAGAAAGGAAGCAAAGAAAGAAGGGTAAGGAAAAAGGGAAAAGAAAAGAGAGGAAAAGAAAGGAAAGAAAGGAAAGGAAGGAAGAGAAATGAAAGTAAAGAAAGGAAACAAAAGAAACGAAAGAAAGAAAAGAAATTAAAGAGAAACCAATGAAAACGAAAAGTAAAAAGGAAAGGAAAGAACAAAAGAAATGTAAGAACGAAAGAAATGAAGGAAAGGAAATAAAGAAAAGGAAAAAAGATATGGAAAGACAATAGAAAAAGGAAAGAAAAAAGGAAAGGAAAGAAAGTAAAAGAAAGGAAAGGAAAAAAGAAAGGAAATAAAAGAAAGAAAGCACAGAAAAGAAAGGAAAGGAAAAATAAAGGAAAGAAAAGAGAGGAAAAGAAAGGAAAGATGCATAAGAAAGCAAAGTAACGAAAAGACAGAAAGAATGGAAAGAAAGAAAGGAAAGAAAGGAAAAGAAAGGACAGGAAAGAAAGAAATGAAAGAAAGGAAAGACAGAAAGGAAAGGAAAGAAAGAAAGGAAAGAAAGAAAAAGCTAGGAAAGGAAGGAAAAGAAGGAAGAGAAATGAAAGAAAAGAAAGAAGATGCGTAAGAAAACGAAGTAAAGAAAGAAAAAGACAAGAAAGAAAGGAAAGAAAAAGAAAAAAGCATAGGAATGAAAAGAAAGAAAGGAAGGAAAGGCATGGAAAGGAAGGAAAGGAAAGAAAGGAAATAAAGATAAAGGAAGGTAAAAAGCAAAGCGAAAGGAATGAAAGAAAATGGAAAAATTGGGAAAAAATTAAAAAGAAAGCAAAGGATGAAGAAAACAGAAAGAAAGTATAAAAAAGAAAAAGAAAAAGAAAAGGAAAACGAAGGAAAAGAAAGGAATGAAAAACAAGCGAATGGAAAGAAAAGAAAGATAAAGGAAAGAAGAGAAAAATGGGAAAGAAAGGAAAAGGAAATACAGAGTGGAGAGAAGTAAAGGAAATGAAAGCAAAGAAAGAAAGGAAAGAAAGAAAGGAATGGAAGGAAGGAAAAAAAGAATGGAAGGAAAGAAAAGAAAAAGAAAGGAAAGAAAGAAAGGAATGAAAGGAAAGAAAGGAAGGAAAGTAAAGGGAAAACAATGAAAGGAAAAGAAAAATGGAAAGGAAAGAACGAAAGAAATGAAGGAAAGAAAAGAAAGAAAAGGAAAGAAAAAAGGAATGAAAGAAAGGAGGGAAAGTAAAGGGAAAACAATGAAAAGGAAAAGAAAAAAGGAAAGGAAAAAACAAAAAAATGAAAGAACGAAAGAAATGAAGGAAAGAAAAGAAAGAAAAGGAAAGAAAAAAGGAAAGAAAGAAAGTAAAAGAAAGGAAAGATAAAAAGAAAAAGAGAGGAAATAAAAGAAAGAAAGCAAAGAAAGAAAGGAAAGGGAAAAAGCAAGGAAGGAAAAGAAAGGAAAGAAAGGAAAGGAAGGAAGAGAAATGAAAGAAAAGAAAGAAAGATGGATAAGGAAACAAAGTAAAGACAGAAAGGAAGTAATGGAAAGAAAAAAGGGAAAGAAAGAAAAGATGGAAAGGCAAGGCAAGGAAAGGAAACAAAGTAAGGACAGGAAGAAAAAGATAGTAAAGGAAAGAAGGAAAGGAAAGATAGGAAAGGAAAGAAGGAAACGAAAGAAAGGAGAGAAAGGAAGGAAAAGATAAAGCACAGAATGGAACGAAAAGAAAAATGGGAAAGAAAGTAAAGAAAAGAAAGAAATGAAAGTAAAGAACGGAAATAAAGGAAGGAAAGTAAAGGGAAAGCAATGAAAAGGTAAAGAAAAAAGGAAAGGAAAGAACGAAAGAAATGAATGAAAGAAAAGAAAGAAAAGGGAAAAAAAAACGGAAAGACAAAAGGAAAGAAAATAGGAAAGGAAAGAAAAAATGAAAGGAAAGAAAGGAGGGAAAGTAAATGGAAAACAATGAAAAGGAAAAGAAAGGAAAGGAAAGGAAAGTAAGGAAAACACAGAAAGAAAGGAAAGAACAAAGAAAAAAGGGAAAGGAAAGACTAGGAAAGGAAGAAAGGAAATAAAGATAAAGGAAGGTAAAAAAAAAAAAGAAAGAAAGAAAATAGAAAGGAAAGAAAGTAAAGGATGAAGAAAACAGAAAGAATGTTTAAAAAGAAAAGAAAAAGAAAGAAAATGAAAGAAAAGAAAGGAAAAAAGCAAGGAATGAAAAGAAAAGAAAGATAAAAGGAAAGGAAAGAAAAGAAAGAAAGAAAAGGAAAAGAAAGATGGATAAGGAAACAAAGTAAAGACAGAAAGGAAGTAATGGAAAGAAAAAAGGGAAAGAAAGAAAAGATGGAAAGGCAAGGCAAGGAAAGGAAACAAAGTAAGGACAGGAAGAAAAAGATAGCAAAGGAAAGAAGGAAAGGAAAGATAGAAAGGAAAGAAGGAAACGAAAGAAAGGAGAGAAAGGAAGGAAAGATAAAGCACAGAATGGAACGAAAGAAAAATGGGAAAGAAAGTAAAGAAAAGAAAGAAATGAAAGTAAAGAACGGAAATAAAGGAGGAAAGTAAAGGGAAAGCAATGAAAAGGAAAAGAAAAAAAGAAAGGAAAGAACAAAGGAAATGTAAGAACGAAAGAAAAAAGGAAACGAAAGAAAGAAAAGGGGAAAAAATACGGAAAGACAAAAGGAAAGAAAAAAGGAAGGAAAGAAAGTAAAAGAAAGGAAATAAAGGATAGAAAAGAAAGGAAAGAAAAGAAAGGAAATGAAAGAAAGGAAAAGAAAGGAAAGATGCGTAAAAAAGCAAAGTAAGGAAAACACAGAAAGAAAGGAAAGAACAAAGAAAAAGGGAAAGGAAAGACTAGGAAGGAAAGAAAGGAAATAAAGATAAAGGAAGGTAAAAAGAAAAAAGAAAGATTGAAAGAAAATAGAAAAATTGGGAAAAAATTGAAAAGAAAGTAAAGGATGAAGAAAACAGAAAGAATGTTTTAAAAAGAAAAGAAAAGAAAAGAAAAAAGAAAATGAAGGAAAAGAAAGGAATGAAAAACAAGGGAATGGAAAGAAAAGAAAGATAAAAGGAAAGAAAAGAAAAATGGAAAGAAAGGAAAAGGAAAGACGGAGAGGATAGAAGTAAAGGAAATAAAAGAAAGGAAACGAAAGCAAAGAAAAGAAAGGAAAGAAAGAAAGGAATGGAAGGAAGGAAAGGAAAAAAGATTGGTTAGAAAGAAAGGAAAGAAAGAAAAGGAAAGGACAGGAAAGAAAGAAATGAAAGACAGGAAAGACAGAAGAAAAAAGAAAGAGGAAAGAAAGAAAAGAAAAAAGATATGGAAAGACAATAGAAAAAGGAAAGAAAAAAGGAAAGGAAAGAAAGTAAAAGAAAGAAAAGGAAAAAAAGAAAGGAAATAAAAGAAAGAAAGCACAGAAAAGAAAGGAAAGGAAAAATAAAGGAAAGAAAAGAGAGGAAAAGAAAGGAAAGATGCATAAGAAAGCAAAGTAATGAAAAGACTGAAAGAATGGAAAGAAAGAAAGGAAAGAAAGGAAAAGAAAGGACAGAAAGAAAGAAATGAAAGAAAGGAAAGACAGAAAGGAAAGGAAAAGAAAGAAAGGGAAGAAAGAAAAAGCTAGGAAAGGAAGGAAAAGAAGGAAGAGAAATGAAAGAAAAGAAAGAAGATGCGTAAGAAAACGAAGTAAAGAAAGCAAAGGCAAGAAAGAAAGGAAAGAAAAAGAAAAAAGCATAGGAATGAAAAGAAAGAAAGGAAGAAAAGGCATGGAAAGGAAGGAAAGGAAAGAAAGGAATAAAGATAAAGGAAGGTAAAAGAAAAGCGAAAGGAATGAAAGAAAATGGAAAAATTGGGAAAAAATTAAAAAGAAAGCAAAGGATGAAGAAAACAGAAAGAAAGTATGAAAAAGAAAAAGAAAAGGAAAAAGAAGGAAAAGAAAGAATGAAAAACAAGAGAATGGAAAGAAAAGAAAGAAAAGGAAAGAAAAGAAAAATGGGAAAGAAAGGAAAAGGAAAACAGAGTGGAGAGAAGTAAGGAAATGAAAGAAAGGAAATGAAAGCAAAGAAAAGAAAGGAAAGAAAGAAAGGAATGGAAGGAAGGAAAAAAGAATGGAAGGAAAGAAAGAAAAAGAAAGGAAAGAAAGAAAGGAATGAAAGGAAAGAAAGGAAGGAAAGTAAAGGGAAAACAATGAAAAGGAAAAGAAAAAAGGAAAGGAAAGAACGAAAGAAATGAAGGAAAGAAAAGAAAGAAAAGGAAAGAAAAAAGGAATGGAAAGACAATAGGAAAGGAAAGAAAAAAGGAAAGAAAGAAAGGAGGGAAAGTAAAGGGAAAACAATGAAAAGGAAAAGAAAAAAGGAAAGAAAGAACAAAAAAATGAAAGAACGAAAGAAATGAAGGAAAGAAAAGAAAGAAAAGGAAAGAAAAAAGGGAAAGAAAGAAAGTAAAAGAAAGGAAAGATAAAAAGAAAAAGAAGAGAGAAATAAAAGAAAGAAAGCAAAGAAAGAAAGGAAAGGAAAAAAGCAAGGAAGGAAAAGAAAGGAAAGAAAGAAAGGAAGGAAGAGAAATTAAAGAAAAGAAAGAAAGATGGATAAGGAAACAAAGTAAAGACAGAAAGGAAGTAATGGAAAGAAAAAAGGGAAAGAAAGAAAAGATGGAAAGGCAAGGCAAGGAAAGGAAACAAAGTAAGGACAGGAAGAAAAAGATAGCAAAGGAAAGAAGGAAAGAAAGATAGGAAAGGAAAGAAGGAAACGAAAGAAAGGAGAGAAAGGAAGGAAAAGATAAAGCACAGAATGGAACGAAAAGAAAAATGGAAAGAAAGTAAAGAAAAGAAAGAAATGAAAGTAAAGAACGGAAATAAAGGAAGGAAAGTAAAGGGAAAGCAATGAAAAGGAAAAGAAAAAAGAAAGGAAAGAACAAAGGAAATGTAAGAACGAAAGAAATGAAGGAAACGAAAGAAAGAAAAGGGAAAAAAAATACGGAAAGACAAAAGGAAAGAAAAAGGGAAGGAAAGAAAGTAAAAGAAAGGAAATAAAGGATAGAAAAGAAAGGAAAGAAAAGAAAGGAAATGAAAGAAAGGAAAAGAAAGGAAAGATGCGTAAAAAAGCAAAGTAAGGAAAACACAGAAAGAAAGGAAAGAACAAAGAAAAAAGGGAAAGGAAAGACTAGGAAAGGAAAGAAAGGAAATAAAGATAAAGGAAGGTAAAAAGAAAAAAGAAAGGATTGAAAGAAAATAGAAAAATTGGGAAAAAATTGAAAAGAAAGTAAAGGATGAAGAAAACAGAAAGAATGTTTTAAAAAGAAAAGAAAAAGAAAAAAATAAGAAAATGAAGGAAAAGAAAGGAATGAAAAACAAGGGAATGGAAAGAAAAGAAAGATAAAAGGAAAGAAAAGGAAAATGGGAAAGAAAGAAAAGGAAAGACGGAGAGGATAGAAGTAAAGGAAATAAAAGAAAGGAAACGAAAGCAAAGAAAAGAAAGGAAAGAAAGAAAGAATGGAAGGAAGGAAAGGAAAAAAGATTGGTAAGAAAGAAAGAAAGAAAGAAAAGGAAAGGACAGGAAAGAAAGAAGAAAGAAAGGAAAGACAGAAGAAAAAAAAAGAAGAAAGAAAGAAAAGGAAAAAAGATATGGAAAGACAATAGAAAAAGGAAAGAAAAAAGGAAAGGAAAGAAAGTAAAAGAAAGGAAAGGAAAAAAAGAAAGGAAATAAAAGAAAGAAAGCACAGAAAAGAAAGGAAAGGAAAAATAAAGGAAAGAAAAGAGAGGAAAAGAAAGGAAAGATGCATAAGAAAGCAAAGTAATGAAAAGACTGAAAGAATGGAAAGAAAGAAAGGAAAGAAGGAAAAGAAAGGACAGGAAAGAAAGAAATGAAAGAAAGGAAAGACAGAAAGGAAAGGAAAAGAAAGAAAGGAAGAAAGAAAAAGCTAGGAAAGGAAGGAAAAGAAGGAAGAGAAATGAAAGAAAAGAAAGAAGATGCGTAAGAAAACGAAGTAAAGAAAGCAAAGGCAAGAAAGAAAGGAAAGAAAAAGAAAAAAGCATAGGAATGAAAAGAAAGAAAGGAAGGAAAGGCATGGAAAGGAAGGAAAGGAAAGAAAGAAATAAAGATAAAGGAAGGTAAAAAGAAAAGCGAAAGGAATGAAAGAAAATGGAAAAATTGGGAAAAAATTAAAAAGAAAGCAAAGGATGAAGAAAACAGAAAGAAAGTATGAAAAAGAAAAAGAAAAGGAAAAAGAAGGAAAAGAAAGGAATGAAAAACAAGAGAATGGAAAGAAAAGAAAGATAAAGGAAAGAAAAGAAAAATGGAAAGAAAGGAAAAGGAAATACAGAGTGGAGAGAAGTAAAGGAAATGAAAGAAAGGAAATGAAAGCAAAGAAAAGAAAGGAAAGAAAGAAAGAATGGAAGGAAGGAAAAAAAGAATGGAAGGAAAGAAAGAAAAAGAAAGGAAAGAAAGAAGGAAAGTAAAGGGAAAACAATGAAAAGAAAAGAAAAAAGGAAAGGAAAGAACGAAAGAAATGAAGGAAAGAAAAGAAAGAAAAGGAAAGAAAAAAGGAATGGAAAGACAATAGGAAAGGAAAGAAAAAAGGAAAGGAAAGAAAGGAGGGAAAGTAAATGGAAAACAATGAAAAGGAAAAGAAAAAAGGAAACGAAAGAACAAAAAAAGAAAGAACGAATGAAATGAAGGAAAGAAAAGAAAGAAAAGGAAAGAAAAAGAAAGAAAGAAAGTAAAAGAAAGGAAAGATAAAAAGAAAAAGAGAGGAAATAAAAGAAAGAAAGCAAAGAAAGAAAGGAAAGGAAAAAAGCAAGGAAGGAAAAGAAAGGAAAGAAAGGAAAGGAAGGAAGAGAAATGAAAGAAAGAAAGAAAGATGGATAAGGAAACAAAGTAAAGACAGAAAGGAAGTAATGGAAAGAAAAAAGGGAAAGAAAGAAAAGATGGAAAGGCAAGGCAAGGAAAGGAAACAAAGTAAGGACAGGAAGAAAAAGATAGCAAAGGAAAGAAGGAAAGGAAAGATAGGAAAGGAAAGAAGGAAACGAAAGAAAGGAGAGAAAGGAAGGAAAAGATAAAGCACAGAATGGAACGAAAAGAAAAATGGGAAAGAAAGTAAAGAAAAGAAAGAAATGAAAGTAAAGAACGGAAATAAAGGAAGGAAAGTAAAGGGAAAGCAATGAAAAGGAAAAGAAAAAAGAAAGAAAGAACAAAGGAAATGTAAGAACGAAAGAAATGAATGAAACGAAAGAAAGAAAAGAGAAAAAAATACGGAAAGACAAAAGGAAAGAAAAAAGGAAGGAATGAAAGTAAAAGAAAGGAAATAAAGGATAGAAAAGAAAGGAAAGAAAGAAAGGAAAGGAAAGAACGAAAGAAATTAAGGAAAGAAAAGAAAGGAAAGATGCGTAAAAAAGCAAAGTAAGGAAAACACAGAAAGAAAGGAAAGAACAAAGAAAAAAGGGAATGGAAAGACTAGGAAGGAAAGAAAGGAAATAAAGATAAAGGAAGGTAAAAAGAAAAAAAAAGAAAGGATTGAAAGAAAATAGAAAAATTGGGAAAAAATTGAAAAGAAAGTAAAGGATGAAGAAAAAAGAAAGAATGTTTTAAAAAGAAAAGAAAAAGAAAAGAAATAAAAAATGAAGGAAAAGAAAGGAATGAAAAACAAGGAATGGAAAGAAAAGAAAGATAAAAGGAAAGAAAAGAAAAATGGGAAAGAAAGGAAAAGGAAAGACGGAGAGGATAGAAGTAAAGGAAATAAAAGAAAGGAACGAAAGCAAAGAAAAGAAAGGAAAGAAAGAAAGGAATGGAAGGAAGGAAAGAAAAAAGATTGGTAAGAAAGAAAGAAAAAGAAAGAAAAAAGGAAAGGACAGAAAGAAAGAAATGAAAGAAAGGAAAGACAGAAGAAAAAAGAAAGGAAAGAAAGAAAAGGAAAAAAGATATGAAAGACAATAGAAAAAGGAAAGAAAAAAGGAAAGGAAAGAAAGTAAAAGAAAGGAAAGGAAAAAAGAAAGGAAATAAAAGAAAGAAAGCACAGAAAAGAAAGGAAAGGAAAAATAAAGGAAAGAAAAGAGAGGAAAAGAAAGGAAAGATGCATAAGAAAGCAAAGTAATGAAAAGACTGAAAGAATGAAAGAAAGAAAGGAAAGAAAGGAAAAGAAAGGACAGGAAAGAAAGAAATGAACGAAAGGAAAGACAGAAAGGAAAGGAAAAGAAAGAAAGGGAAGAAAGAAAAAGCTAGAAAGGAAGGAAAAGAAGGAAGAGAAATGAAAGAAAAGAAAGAAGATGCGTAAGAAAACGAAGTAAAGAAAGCAAAGGCAAGAAAGAAAGGAAAGAAAAAGAAAAAAGCATAGGAATGAAAAGAAAGAAAGGAAGGAAAGGCATGGAAAGGAAGGAAAGGAAAGAAAGGAAATAAAGATAAAGGAAGGTAAAAAGAAAAGCGAAAGGAATGAAAGAAAATGGAAAAATTGGGAAAAAATTAAAAGAAAGCAAAGGATGAAGAAAACAGAAAGAAAGTATGAAAAAGAAAAAGAAAAGGAAAAGAAGGAAAAGAAAGGAATGAAAAACAAGAGAATGGAAAGAAAAGAAAGATAAAGGAAAGAAAAGAAAAATGGGAAAGAAAGGAAAAGGAAATACAGAGTGGAGAGAAGTAAGGAAATGAAAGAAAGGAAATGAAAGCAAAGAAAAGAAAGGAAAGAAAGAAAGGAATGGAAGGAAGGAAAAAAGAATGGAAGGAAAGAAAGAAAAAGAAAGGAAAGAAAGAAAGAATGAAAGGAAAGAAAGGAAGGAAAGTAAGGGAAAACAATGAAAAGGAAAAGAAAAAAAGAAAGGAAAGAACGAAAGAAATGAAGGAAAGAAAAGAAAGAAAAGGAAAGAAAAAAGGAATGGAAAGACAATAGAAAGGAAAGAAAAAAGGAAAGGAAAGAAAGGAGGGAAAGTAAGGGAAAACAATGAAAAGGAAAAGAAAAAAGGAAAGGAAAGAACAAAAAATGAAAGAACGAAAGAAATGAAGGAAAGAAAAGAAAGAAAAGGAAAGAAAAAAGGAAAGAAAGAAAGTAATAGAAAGGAAAGATAAAAAGAAAAAGAGAGGAAATAAAAGAAAGAAAGCAAAGAAAGAAAGGAAAGGAAAAAAGCAAGGAAGGAAAAGAAAGGAAAGAAAGGAAAGGAAGGAAGAGAAATGAAAGAAAAGAAAGAAAGATGGATAAGGAAACAAAGTAAAGACAGAAAGGAAGTAATGGAAGAAAAAAGGAAAGAAAAAAAAGATGGAAAGGCAAGGCAAGGAAAGGAAACAAAGTAAGGACAGGAAGAAAAAGATAGTAAAGGAAAGAAGGAAAGGAAAGATAGGAAAGGAAAGAAGGAAACGAAAGAAAGGAGAGAAAGGAAGGAAAAGATAAAGCACAGAATGGAACGAAAAGAAAAATGGGAAAGAAAGTAAAGAAAAGAAAGAAATGAAAGTAAAGAACGGAAATAAGGAAGGAAAGTAAAGGGAAAGCAATGAAAAGGAAAAGAAAAAAGAAAGGAAAGAACAAAGGAAATGTAAGAACGAAAGAAATGAAGGAAAGAAAGAAAGAAAAGGGGGAAAAAATACGGAAAGACAAAAGGAAAGAAAAAAGGGAAGGAAAGAAAGTAAAAGAAAAAAAAAAAAAAAAGGATAGAAAAGAAAGGAAAGAAAAGAAAGGAAATGAAAGAAAGAAAAAGAAAGGAAAGATGCGTAAAAAAGCAAAGTAAGGAAAACACAGAAAGAAAGGAAAGAACAAAGAAAAAAGGAAAGGAAAGACTAGGAAAGGAAAGAAAGAAATAAAGATAAAGGAAGGTAAAAAGAAAAAAGAAAGGATTGAAAGAAAATAGAAAATTGGGAAAAATTGAAAAGAAAGTAAAGGATGAAGAAAACAGAAAGAATGTTTAAAAAGAAAAGAAAAAGAAAAGAAATAAGAAAATGAAGGAAAAGAAAGGAATGAAAAACAAGGAATGGAAAGAAAAGAAAGATAAAAGGAAAGAAAAGAAAAATGGGAAGAAAGGAAAAGGAAAGACGGAGAGGATAGAAGTAAAGGAAATAAAGAAAGGAAACGAAAGCAAAGAAAAGAAAGGAAAGAAAGAAAGGAATGGAAGGAAGGAAGGAAAAAAGATTGGTAAGAAAGAAAGGAAAGAAAGAAAGGAAAGGACAGGAAAGAAAGAAATGAAGAAAGGAAAGACAGAAGAAAAAAGAAAGGAAGAAAGAAAAAGGAAAAAAGATATGGAAAGACAATAGAAAAAGGAAAGAAAAAGGAAAGGAAAGAAAGTAAAGAAGGAAAGGAAAAAAAAAAGAAAGGAAATAAAAGAAAAGCACAGAAAAGAAAGGAAAGGAAAAATAAAGGAAAGAAAAGAGAGGAAAAGAAAGGAAAGATGCATAAGAAAGCAAAGTAATGAAAAGACTGAAAGAATGGAAAGAAAGAAAGAAAGAAAGGAAAAGAAAGGACAGAAAGAAAGAAATGAAAGAAAGGAAAGAAAAGAAAGAAAGGAAGAAAGAAAAAGCTAGGAAAGGAAGGAAAAGAAGGAAGAGAAATGAAAGAAAAGAAAGAAGATGCGTAAGAAAACGAAGTAAAGAAAGCAAAGGCAAGAAAGAAAGGAAAGAAAAAGAAAAAAGCATAGGAATGAAAAGAAAGAAAGGAAGGAAAGGCATGAAAGGAAGGAAAGGAAAGAAAGGAAATAAAGATAAAGGAAGGTAAAAAGAAAAGCGAAAGGAATGAAAGAAAATGGAAAAATTGGGAAAAAATTAAAAAGAAAGCAAAGGATGAAGAAAACAGAAAGAAAGTATGAAAAAGAAAAAGAAAAGGAAAAAGAAGGAAAAGAAAGGAATGAAAAACAAGAGAATGGAAAGAAAAGAAAGATAAAGGAAAGAAAAGAAAAAAGGGAAAGAAAGGAAAAGGAAATACAGAGTGGAGAGAAGTAAAGGAAATGAAAGAAAGGAAATGAAAGCAAAGAAAAGAAAGGAAAGAAAGAAAGGAATGGAAGGAAGGAAAAAAGAATGGAAGGAAAGAAAGAAAAAGAAAGGAAAGAAAGAAAGGAATGAAAGGAAAGAAAGGAAGGAAAGTAAAGGGAAAACAATGAAAAGGAAAGGAAAGAACGAAAGAAATAAGGAAAGAAAAGAAAGAAAAGAAAGAAAAAAGGAATGGAAAGACAATAGGAAAGGAAAGAAAAAAGGAAAGGAAAGAAAGGAGGAAAGTAAAGGAAAACAATGAAAAGGAAAAGAAAAAAGGAAAGGAAAGAACAAAAAAGAAAGAACGAAAGAATGAAGGAAAGAAAAGAAAGAAGGAAAGAAAAAAGGAAAGGAAAGAAAGTAAAAAGAAAGGAAAGATAAAAAGAAAAAGAGAGGAAATAAAAGAAAGAAAGCAAAGAAAGAAAGGAAAGGAAAAAAGCAAGGAAGGAAAAGAAAGGAAAGAAAGGAAAGGAAGGAAAGAGAAATGAAAGAAAAGAAAGAAAGATGGATAAGGAAACAAAGTAAAGACAGAAAGGAAGTAATGGAAAGAAAAAAGGGAAAGAAAGAAAAGATGGAAAGGCAAGGCAAGGAAAGGAAACAAAGTAAGGACAGGAAGAAAAAGATAGCAAAGGAAAGAAGGAAAGGAAAGAAGAAACGAAAGAAAGAGAGAAAGGAAGGAAAAGATAAAGCACAGAATGGAACGAAAAGAAAAATGGGAAAGAAAGTAAAGAAAAGAAAGAAATGAAAGTAAAGAACGGAAATAAAGGAAGGAAAGTAAAGGGAAAGCAATGAAAAGGAAAAGAAAAAAGAAAGGAAAGAACAAAGGAAATGTAAGAACGAAAGAAATGAATGAAACGAAAGAAAGAAAAGGGGAAAAAATACGGAAAGACAAAAGGAAATAAAAAAGGGAATGAAAGAAAGTAAAAGAAAGGAAATAAAGGATAGAAAAGAAAGGAAAGAAAAGAAAGGAAATGAAAGAAAGAAAAAGAAAGGAAAGATGCGTAAAAAAGCAAAGTAAGGAAAACACAGAAAGAAAGGAAAGAACAAAGAAAAAAGGGAATGGAAAGACTAGGAAAGGAAGAAAGGAAATAAAGATAAAGGAAGGTAAAAAGAAAAAAGAAAGGATTGAAAGAAAATAGAAAAATTGGGAAAAAATTGAAAAGAAAGTAAAGGATGAAGAAAACAGAAAGAATGTTTTAAAAAGAAAAGAAAAAGAAAAGAAATAAGAAAATGAAGGAAAAGAAAGGAATGAAAAACAAGGGAATGGAAAGAAAAGAAAGATAAAAGGAAAGAAAAGAAAAATGGGAAAGAAAGGAAAGGAAAGACGGAGAGGATAGAAGTAAAGGAAATAAAGAAAGGAAACGAAAGCAAAGAAAAGAAAGCAAAGAAAGAAAGGAATGGAAGGAAGGAAAGGAAAACGATTGGTTAGAAAGAAAGGAAAGAAAGAAAAGGAAAGGAAAGGAAAGAAAGAAATGAAAGAAAGGAAAGACAGAAGAAAAAAGAAAGGAAAGAAAGAAAAGGAAAAAAGATATGGAAAGACAATAGAAAAAGGAAAGAAAAAGGAAAGGAAAGAAAGTAAAAGAAAGGAAAGGAAAAAAAGAAAGGAAATAAAAGAAAGAAAGCACAGAAAAGAAAGGAAAGGAAAAATAAAGGAAAGAAAAGAGAGGAAAAGAAAGGAAAGATGCATAAGAAAGCAAAGTAATGAAAAGACTGAAAGAATGGAAAGAAAGAAAGGAAAGAAAGGAAAAGAAAGGACAGGAAAGAAAGAAATGAAAGAAAGGAAAGACAGAAAGGAAAGGAAAAGAAAGAAAGGGAAGAAAGAAAAAGCTAGAAAAGGAAGGAAAAGAAGGAAGAGAAATGAAAGAAAAGAAAGAAGATGCGTAAGAAAACGAAGTAAAGAAAGCAAAGGCAAGAAAGAAAGGAAAGAAAAAGAAAAAAGCATAGGAATGAAAAGAAAGAAAGGAAGGAAAGGCATGGAAAGGAAGGAAAGGAAAGAAAGGAAATAAAGATAAAGGAAGGTAAAAGAAAAGCGAAAGGAATGAAAGAAAATGGAAAAATTGGGAAAAAATTAAAAAGAAAGCAAAGGATGAAGAAAGAAAGAAAGTAAAAGAAAAAGAAAAGGAAAAAGAAGGAAAAGAAAGGAATGAAAAACAAGAGAATGGAAAGAAAAGAAAGATAAAGGAAAGAAAAGAAAAATGGGAAAGAAAGGAAAAGGAAATACAGAGTGGAGAGAAGTAAAGGAAATGAAAGAAAGGAAATGAAAGCAAAGAAAAGAAAGGAAAGAAAGAAAGGAATGGAAGGAAGGAAAAAAGAATGGAAGGAAAGAAAGAAAAAGAAAGGAAAGAAAGAAAGGAATGAAAGGAAAGAAAAGGAAGGAAAGTAAAGGGAAAACAATGAAAAGGAAAAGAAAAAAGGAAAGGAAAGAACGAAAGAAATGAAGGAAAGAAAAGAAAGAAAAGGAAAGAAAAAAGGAATGGAAAGACAATAGGAAAGGAAAGAAAAAAGGAAAGGAAAGAAAGGAGGGAAAGTAAAGGGAAAACAATGAAAAGGAAAAGAAAAAAGGAAAGGAAAGAACAAAAAAATGAAAGAACGAAAGAAATGAAGGAAAGAATAGAAAGAAAAGGAAAGAAAAAAGGAAAGAAAGAAAGTAAAAGAAAGGAAAGATAAAAAAAAAAGAGAGGAAATAAAAGAAAGAAAGCAAAGAAAGAAAGGAAAGGAAAAACGCAAGGAAGGAAAAGAAAGGAAAGAAAGGGAAAGAAAGGAAGAGAAATGAAAGAAAAGAAGAAAGATGGATAAGGAAACAAAGTAAAGACAGAAAGGAAGTAATGGAAAGAAAAAAGGGAAAGAAAGAAAAGATGGAAAGGCAAGGCAAGGAAAGGAAACAAAGTAAGGACAGGAAGAAAAAGATAGCAAAGGAAAGAAGGAAAGGAAAGATAGGAAAGGAAAGAAGGAAACGAAAGAAAGGAGAGAAAGGAAGGAAAAGATAAAGCACAGAATGGAACGAAAAGAAAAATGGGAAAGAAAGTAAAGAAAAGAAAGAAATGAAAGTAAAGAACGGAAATAAAGGAAGGAAAGTAAAGGGAAAGCAATGAAAAGGAAAAGAAAAAAGAAAGGAAAGAACAAAGGAAATGTAAGAACGAAAGAAATGAAGGAAACGAAAGAAAGAAAAGGGGGAAAAAAAACGGAAAGACAAAAGGAAAGAAAAAAGGAAGGAAAGAAAGTAAAAGAAAGGAAATAAAGGATAGAAAAGAAAGGAAAGAAAAGAAAGGAAATGAAAGAAAGAAAAAGAAAGGAAAGATGCGTAAAAAAGCAAAGTAAGGAAAACACAGAAAGAAAGGAAAGAACAAAGAAAAAGGGAAAGGAAAGACTAGGAAGGAAAGAAAGGAAATAAAGATAAAGGAAGGTAAAAAGAAAAAAGAAAGGATTGAAAGAAAATAGAAAAATTGGGAAAAAATTGAAAAGAAAGTAAAGGATGAAGAAAACAGAAAGAATGTTTAAAAAAGAAAAGAAAAAGAAAAGAATAAGAAAATGAAGGAAAAGAAAGGAATGAAAAACAAGGGAATGGAAAGAAAAGAAAGATAAAAGGAAAGAAAAGAAAAATGGGAAAGAAAGGAAAAGGAAAGACGGAGAGGATAGAAGTAAAGGAAATAAAAGAAAAGGAAACGAAAGCAAAGAAAAGAAAGCAAAGAAAGAAAGGAATGGAAGGAAGGAAAGGAAAAAAGATTGGTAAGAAAGAAAGGAAAGAAAGAAAAGGAAAGGACAGGAAAGAAAGAAATGAAAGAAAGGAAAGACAGAAGAAAAAAGAAAGGAAAGAAAGAAAAGGAAAAAAGATATGGAAAGACAATAGAAAAAGGAAAGAAAAAAGGAAAGGAAAGAAAGTAAAAGAAGGAAAGGAAAAAGAAAGGAAATAAAAAGAAAGAAAGCACAGAAAAGAAAGGAAAGGAAAAATAAAGGAAAGAAAAGAGGAAAAGAAAGGAAAGATGCATAAGAAAGCAAAGTAATGAAAAGACTGAAAGAATGGAAAGAAGAAAGGAAAGAAAGGAAAAGAAAGGACAGGAAAGAAAGAAATGAAAGAAAGGAAAGACAGAAAGAAAGGAAAAGAAAGAAAGGAAAGAAAGAAAAAGCTAGAAAGGAAGGAAAAGAAGGAAGAGAAATGAAAGAAAAGAAAGAAGATGCGTAAGAAAACGAAGTAAAGAAAGCAAAGGCAAGAAAGAAAGGAAAGAAAAAGAAAAAAAGCATAGGAATGAAAAGAAAGAAAGGAAGGAAAGGCATGAAAGGAAGGAAAGGAAAGAAAGGAAATAAAGATAAAGGAAGGTAAAAAGAAAAGCGAAAGGAATGAAAGAAAATGGAAAAATTGGAAAAAATTAAAAAGAAAGCAAAGGATGAAGAAAACAGAAAGAAAGTACGAAAAAGAAAAAGAAAAGGAAAAAGAAGGAAAAGAAAGGAATGAAAAACAAGAGAATGGAAAGAAAAGAAAGATAAAGGAAAGAAAAGAAAAAATGGGAAAGAAAGGAAAAGGAAATACAGAGTGGAGAGAAGTAAAGGAAATGAAAGAAAGGAAATGAAAGCAAAGAAAAGAAAGGAAAGAAAGAAAGGAATGGAAGGAAGGAAAAAAGAATGGAAGGAAAGAAAGAAAAAGAAAGAAAGAAAGAAAGGAATGAAAGGAAAGAAAGGAAGGAAAGTAAAGGGAAAACAATGAAAAGGAAAAGAAAAAAGGAAAGGAAAGAACGAAAGAAATGAAGGAAAGAAAAGAAAGAAAAGGAAAGAAAAAAGGAATGGAAAGAAAATAGGAAAGGAAAGAAAAAAGGAAAGGAAAGAAAGGAGGAAAGTAAAGGGAAAACAATGAAAAGGAAAAGAAAAAAGGAAAGGAAAGACAAAAAAATGAAAGAACGAAAGAAATGAAGGAAAGAAAAGAAGAAAAGGAAAAAAAGGAAAGAAAGAAAGTAAAAGAAAGGAAAGATAAAAAGAAAAAGAGAGGAAATAAAGAAAGAAAGCAAAGAAAGAAAGGAAAGGAAAAACGCAAGGAAGGAAAAGAAAGGAAAGAAAGGAAAGGAAGGAAGAGAAATGAAAGAAAAGAAAGAAAGATGGATAAGGAAACAAAGTAAAGACAGAAAGGAAGTAATGGAAAGAAAAAAGGGAAAGAAAGAAAAGATGGAAAGGCAAGGCAAGGAAAGGAAACAAAGTAAGGACAGGAAGAAAAAGATAGCAAAGGAAAGAAGGAAAGGAAAGATAGGAAAGGAAAGAAGGAAACGAAAGAAAGGAGAGAAAGGAAGGAAAGATAAAGCACAGAATGGAACGAAAAGAAAAATGGGAAAGAAAGTAAAGAAAAGAAAGAAATGAAAGTAAAGAACGGAAATAAAGGAAGGAAAGTAAAGGGAAAGCAATGAAAAGGAAAAGAAAAAAGAAAGGAAAGAACAAAGGAAATGTAAGAACGAAAGAAATGAAGAAAGGAAAGAAAGAAAAGGGGAAAAAAATACGGAAAGACAAAAGGAAAGAAAAAAGGAAAGGAAAGAAAGTAAAAGAAAGGAAATAAAGGATAGAAAAGAAAGGAAAGAAAAGAAAGGAAATGAAAGAAAGAAAAGAAAGGAAAGATGCGTAAAAAAGCAAAGTAAGGAAAACACAGAAAGAAAGGAAAGAACAAAGAAAAAAGGGAAAGGAAAGACTAGGAAAGGAAAGAAAGGAAATAAAGATAAAGGAAGGTAAAAAGAAAAAAGAAAGGATTGAAAGAAAATAGAAAAATTGGAAAAAATTGAAAAGAAAGTAAAGGATGAAGAAAACAGAAAGAATGTTTAAAAAGAAAAGAAAAAGAAAAGAAATAAGAAAATGAAGGAAAAGAAAGGAATGAAAAACAAGGGAATGGAAAGAAAAGAAAGATAAAAGGAAAGAAAAGAAAAATGGGAAAGAAAGGAAAAGGAAAGACGGAGAGGATAGAAGTAAAGGAAATAAAAGAAAGGAAACGAAAGCAAAGAAAAGAAGGAAAGAAAGAAAGGAATGGAAGGAAGGAAAGGAAAAAGATTGGTAAGAAAGAAAGGAAAGAAAGAAAAGGAAAGGACAGGAAAGAAAGAAATGAAAGAAAAGGAAAGACAGAAGAAAAAAGAAAGGTAAGAAAGAAAAGGAAAAAAGATATGGAAAGACAATAGAAAAAGGAAAGAAAAAAGGAAAGGAAAGAAAGTAAAGAAAGGAAAGGAAAAAAAGAAAGGAAATAAAAGAAAGAAAGCACAGAAAAGAAAGGAAAGGAAAAATAAAGGAAAGAAAAGAGAGGAAAAGAAAGGAAAGATGCATAAGAAAGCAAAGTAATGAAAAGACTGAAAGAATGGAAAGAAAGAAAGGAAAGAAAGGAAAAGAAAGGACAGGAAAGAAAGAAATGAAAGAAAGAAAGACAGAAAGGAAAGGAAAAGAAAGAAAGGGAAGAAAGAAAAGCTAGGAAAGGAAGGAAAAGAAGGAAGAGAAATGAAAGAAAAGAAAGAAGATGCGTAAGAAAACGAAGTAAAGAAAGCAAAGGCAAGAAAGAAAGGAAAGAAAAAGAAAAAAGCATAGGAATGAAAAGAAAGAAAGGAAGGAAAGGCATGGAAAGGAAGGAAAGGAAAGAAAGGAAATAAAGATAAAGGAAGGTAAAAAGAAAAGCGAAAGGAATGAAAGAAAATGGAAAAATTGGGAAAAAATTAAAAAGAAAGCAAAGGATGAAGAAAACAGAAAGAAAGTATGAAAAAGAAAAAGAAAAGGAAAAAGAAGGAAAAGAAAGGAATGAAAAACAAGAGAATGGAAAGAAAAGAAAGATAAAGGAAAGAAAAGAAAAATGGGAAAGAAAGGAAAAGGAAATACAGAGTGGAGAGAAGTAAAGGAAATGAAAGAAAGGAAATGAAAGCAAAGAAAAGAAAAGGAAAGAAAGAAAGGAATGGAAGGAAGGAAAAAAGAATGGAAGGAAGAAAGAAAAAGAAAGGAAAGAAAGAAAGAATGAAAGGAAAGAAAGGAAGGAAAGTAAAGGGAAAACAATGAAAAGGAAAAGAAAAAAGGAAAGGAAAGAACGAAAGAAATGAAGGAAAGAAAAGAAAGAAAAGGAAAGAAAAAAGGAATGGAAAGACAATAGGAAAGGAAAGAAAAAAGGAAAGGAAAGAAAGGAGGGAAAGTAAAGGGAAAACAATGAAAAGGAAAAGAAAAAAGGAAAGGAAAGAAAAAAAAATGAAAGAACGAAAGAAATGAAGGAAAGAAAAGAAAGAAAAGGAAAGAAAAAAGGAAAGAAAGAAAGTAAAAGAAAGGAAAGATAAAAAAAAAAGAGAGGAAATAAAAGAAAGAAAGCAAAGAAAGAAAGGAAAGGAAAAAAGCAAGGAAGGAAAAGAAAGGAAAGAAAGGAAAGGAAGGAAGAGAAATGAAAGAAAAGAAAGAAAGATGGATAAGGAAACAAAGTAAAGACAGAAAGGAAGTAATGGAAAGAAAAAAGGGAAAGAAAGAAAAGATGGAAAGGCAAGGCAAGGAAAGGAAACAAAGTAAGGACAGGAAGAAAAAGATAGCAAAGGAAAGAAGGAAAGGAAAGATAGGAAAGGAAAGAAGGAAACGAAAGAAAGGAGAGAAAGGAAGGAAAACATAAAGCACAGAATGGAACGAAAAGAAAAATGGGAAAGAAAGTAAAGAAAAGAAAGAAATGAAAGTAAAGAACGGAAATAAAGGAAGGAAAGTAAAGGGAAAGCAATGAAAAGGAAAAGAAAAAAGAAAGGAAAGAACAAAGGAAATGTAAGAACGAAAGAAATGAAGAAAGGAAAGAAAAGAAAAGGGAAAAAGATACGGAAAGACAAAAGGAAAGAAAAAAGGAAAGGAAAGAAAGTAAATGAAAGGAAATAAAGGATAGAAAAGAAAGGAAAGAAAAGAAAGGAAATGAAAGAAAGGAAAAGAAAGGAAAGATGCGTAAAAAAGCAAAGTAAGGAAAACACAGAAAGAAAGGAAAGAACAAAGAAAAAAGGGAAAGGAAAGACTAGGAAAGGAAAGAAAGGAAATAAAGATAAAGGAAGGTAAAAAGAAAAAAGAAAGGATTGAAAGAAAATAGAAAAATTGGGAAAAAATTGAAAAGAAAGTAAAGGATGAAGAAAACAGAAAGAATGTTTTAAAAAGAAAAGAAAAAGAAAAGAAATAAGAAAATGAAGGAAAAGAAAGGAATGAAAAACAGGGAATGGAAAGAAAAGAAAGATAAAAGGAAAGAAAAGAAAAATGGGAAAGAAAGAAAAGGAAAGACGGAGAGGATAGAAGTAAAGGAAATAAAAGAAAGGAAACGAAAGCAAAGAAAAGAAAGGAAAGAAAGAAAGGAATGGAAGGAAGGAAAGGAAAAAAGATTGGTAAGAAAGAAAGGAAAGAAAGAAAAGGAAAGGACAGGAAAGAAAGAAATGAAAGAAAGGAAAGACAGAAGAAAAAGAAAGGAAAGAAAGAAAAGGAAAAAAGATATGGAAAGACAATAGAAAAAGGAAAGAAAAAAGGAAAGGAAAGAAAGTAAAAGAAAGGAAAGGAAAAAAAGAAAGGAAATAAAAGAAAGAAAGCACAGAAAAGAAAGGAAAGGAAAAATAAAGGAAAGAAAAGAGAGGAAAAGAAAGGAAAGATGCATAAGAAAGCAAAGTAATGAAAAGACTGAAAGAATGGAAAGAAAGAAAGGAAAGAAAGGAAAAGAAAGGACAGGAAAGAAAGAAATGAAAGAAAGGAAAGACAGAAAGGAAAGGAAAGAAAGAAAGGGAAGAAAGAAAAAGCTAGGAAAGGAAGGAAAAGAAGGAAGAGAAATGAAAGAAAAGAAAGAAGATGCGTAAGAAACGAAGTAAAGAAAGCAAAGACAAGAAAGAAAGGAAAGAAAAGAAAAAAGCATAGGAATGAAAAGAAAGAAAGGAAGGAAAGGCATGGAAAGGAAGGAAAGGAAAGAAAGGAAATAAAGATAAAGGAAGGTAAAAAGAAAAGCGAAAGGAATGAAAGAAAATGGAAAAATTGGAAAAAAATTAAAAAGAAAGCAAAGGATGAAGAAAACAGAAAGAAAGTATGAAAAAGAAAAAGAAAAGGAAAAAGAAGGAAAAGAAAGAATGAAAAACAAGAGAATGGAAAGAAAAGAAAGATTAAGGAAAGAAAAGAAAAATGGGAAAGAAAGGAAAAGGAAATACAGAGTGGAGAGAAGTAAAGGAAATGAAAGGAAATGAAAGGAAAGAAAAGAAAGGAAAGAAAGAAAGGAATGGCAGGAAGGAAAAAAGAATGGAAGGAAAGAAAGAAAAAGAAAGGAAAGAAAGAAAGGAATGAAGGAAAGAAAGGAAGGAAAGTAAAGGGAAAACAATGAAAGGAAAAGAAAAATGGAAAGGAAAGAACGAAAGAAATGAAGGAAAGAAAAGAAAGAAAAGGAAAGAAAAAAGGAATGGAAAGACAATAGGAAAGGAAAGAAAAGGAAAGGAAAGAAAGGAGGGAAAGTAAAGGGAAAACAATGAAAAGGAAAAGAAAAAAAGGAAAGGAAAGAACAAAAAAATGAAAGAACGAAAGAAATGAAGGAAAGAAAAGAAAGAAAAGGAAAGAAAAAGGAAAGAAAGAAAGTAAAAGAAAGGAAAGATAAAAAGAAAAAGAGAGGAAATAAAAGAAAGAAAGCAAAGAAAGAAAGGAAAGGAAAAAAGCAAGGAAGGAAAAGAAAGGAAAGAAAGGAAAGGAAGGAGAGAAAGGAAAGAAAAGAAGAAAGATGGATAAGGAAACAAAGTAAAGACAGAAAGGAAGTAATGGAAAGAAAAAAGGGAAAGAAAGAAAAGATGGAAAGGCAAGGCAAGGAAAGGAAACAAAGTAAGGACAGGAAGAAAAAGATAGCAAAGGAAAGAAGGAAAGAAAGATAGGAAAGGAAAGAAGGAAACGAAAGAAAGGAGAGAAAGGAAGGAAAAGATAAAGCACAGAATGGAACGAAAAGAAAAATGGGAAAGAAAGTAAAGAAAAGAAAGAAATGAAAGTAAAGAACGGAAATAAAGGAAGGAAAGTAAAGGGAAAGCAATGAAAAGGAAAAGAAAAAAGAAAGGAAAGAACAAAGGAAATGTAAGAACGAAAGAAATGAAGGAAACGAAAGAAAGAAAAGGGGGAAAATATACGGAAAGACAAAAGGAAAGAAAAAAGGAAGGAATGAAAGTAAAAGAAAGGAAATAAAGGATAGAAAAGAAAGGAAAGAAAGAAAGGAAAAGAAAGAAAGGAAAAGAAAGGAAAGATGCGTAAAAAAGCAAAGTAAGGAAAACACAGAAAGAAAGGAAAGAACAAAGAAAAAAGGGAAAGGAAAGACTAGGAAAGGAAAGAAAGGAAATAAAGATAAAGGAAGGTAAAAAGAAAAAAGAAAGGATTGAAAGAAAATAGAAAAATTGGGAAAAAATTGAAAAGAAAGTAAAGGATGAAGAAAACAGAAAGAATGTTTTAAAAAAGAAAAGAAAAAGAAAAGAAATAAGAAAATGAAGAAAAGAAAGGAATGAAAAACAAGGGAATGGAAAGAAAAGAAAGATAAAAGGAAAGAAAAGAAAAATGGGAAAGAAAGGAAAAGGAAAGACGGAGAGGATAGAAGTAAAGGAAATAAAAGAAAGGAAACGAAAGCAAAGAAAAGAAAGGAAAGAAAGAAAGGAATGGAAGGAAGGAAAGGAAAAAAGATTGGTAAGAAAGAAAGGAAAGAAAGAAAAGGAAAGGACAGGAAAGAAAGAAATGAAAGAAAGGAAAGACAGAAGAAAAAAGAAAGAAAGAAAGAAAAGGAAAAAAGATATGGAAAGACAATAGAAAAAGAAAGAAAAAAGGAAAGGAAAGAAAGTAAAAGAAAGGAAAGGAAAAAAAGAAAGGAAATAAAAGAAAGAAAGCACAGAAAAGAAAGGAAAGGAAAAATAAAGGAAAGAAAAGAGAGGAAAAGAAAGGAAAGATGCATAAGAAAGCAAAGTAATGAAAAGACTGAAAGAATGGAAAGAAAGAAAGGAAAGAAAGGAAAAGAAAGGACAGGAAAGAAAGAAATGAAAGAAAGGAAAGACAGAAAGGAAAGGAAAAGAAAGAAAGGGAAGAAAGAAAAAGCTAGGAAAGGAAGGAAAAGAAGGAAGAGAAATGAAAGAAAAGAAAGAAGATGCGTAAGAAAACGAAGTAAAGAAAGCAAAGGCAAGAAAAAAAAGAAAGAAAAAAGCATAGGAATGAAAAGAAAGAAAGGAAGGAAAGGCATGGAAAGGAAGGAAAGGAAAGAAAGGAAATAAAGATAAAGGAAGGTAAAAAGAAAAGCGAAAGGAATGAAAGAAAATGGAAAAATTGGAAAAAATTAAAAAGAAAGCAAAGGATGAAGAAAACAGAAAGAAAGTATGAAAAAGAAAAAGAAAAGGAAAAAGAAGGAAAAGAAAGGAATGAAAAACAAGAGAATGGAAAGAAAAGAAAGATAAAGGAAAGAAAAGAAAAATGGGAAAGAAAGGAAAAGGAAATACAGAGTGGAGAGAAGTAAAGGAAATGAAAGAAAGGAAATGAAAGCAAAGAAAAGAAAGGAAAGAAAGAAAGGAATGGAAGGAAGGAAAAAAGAATGGAAGGAAAGAAAGAAAAAGAAAGGAAAGAAAGAAAGGAATGAAAGGAAAGAAAGGAAGGAAAGTAAAGGAAAACAATGAAAAGGAAAAGAAAAAAGGAAAGGAAAGAACGAAAGAAATGAAGGAAAGAAAAGAAAGAAAAGGAAAGAAAAAAGGAATGGAAAGACAATAGGAAAGGAAAGAAAAAAGGAAAGGAAAGAAAGGAGGGAAAGTAAAGGGAAAACAATGAAAAGGAAAAGAAAAAAGGAAAGGAAAGAACAAAAAAATGAAAGAACGAAAGAAATGAAGGAAAGAAAAGAAAGAAAAGGAAAGAAAAAAGGAAAGAAAGAAAGTAAAAGAAAGGAAAGATAAAAAGAAAAAGAGAGAAATAAAAGAAAGAAAGCAAAGAAAGAAAGGAAAGGAAAAAAGCAAGGAAGGAAAAGAAAGGAAAGAAAGGAAAGGAAGGAAGAGAAATGAAAGAAAAGAAAGAAAGATGGATAAGGAAACAAAGTAAAGACAGAAAGGAAGTAATGGAAAGAAAAAAGGGAAAGAAAGAAAAGATGGAAAGGCAAGGCAAGGAAAGGAAACAAAGTAAGGACAGGAAGAAAAAGATAGCAAAGGAAAGAAGGAAAGGAAAGATAGGAAAGGAAAGAAGGAAACGAAAGAAAGGAGAGAAAGGAAGGAAAAGATAAAGCACAGAATGGAACGAAAGAAAAATGGGAAAGAAAGTAAAGAAAAGAAAGAAATGAAAGTAAAGAACGGAAATAAAGGAAGGAAAGTAAAGGGAAAGCAATGAAAAGGAAAAGAAAAAAGAAAGGAAAGAACAAAGGAAATGTAAGAACGAAAGAAATGAAGGAAACGAAAGAAAGAAAAGGGGGAAAAAATACGGAAAGACAAAAGGAAAGAAAAAAGGGAAGGAAAAAAGTAAAAGAAAGGAAATAAAGGATAGAAAAGAAAGGAAAGAAAAGAAAGGAAATGAAAGAAAGAAAAAGAAAGGAAAGATGCGTAAAAAAGCAAAGTAAGGAAAACACAGAAAGAAAGGAAAGAACAAAGAAAAAAGGGAAAGGAAAGACTAGGAAAGGAAAGAAAGGAAATAAAGATAAAGGAAGGTAAAAAGAAAAAAGAAAGGATTGAAAGAAAATAGAAAAATTGGGAAAAAATTGAAAAGAAAGTAAAGGATGAAGAAAACAGAAAGAATGTTTTAAAAAGAAAAGAAAAAGAAAAGAAATAAGAAAATGAAGGAAAAGAAAGGAATGAAAAACAAGGGAATGGAAAGAAAAGAAAGATAAAAGGAAAGAAAAAAAAATGGGAAAGAAAGGAAAAGGAAAGACGGAGAGGATAGAAGTAAAGGAAATAAAAGAAAGGAAACGAAAGCAAAGAAAAGAAAGGAAAGAAAGAAAGGAATGGAAGGAAGGAAAGGAAAAAAGATTGGTAAGAAAGAAAGGAAAGAAAGAAAAGGAAAGGACAGGAAAGAAAGAAATGAAAGAAAGGAAAGACAGAAGAAAAAAGAAAGGAAAGAAAGAAAAGGAAAAAAGATATGGAAAGACAATAGAAAAAGGAAAGAAAAAAGGAAAGGAAAGAAAGTAAAAGAAAGGAAAGGAAAAAAAGAAAGGAAATAAAAGAAAGAAAGCACAGAAAAGAAAGGAAAGGAAAAATAAAGGAAAGAAAAGAGAGGAAAAGAAAGGAAAGATGCATAAGAAAGCAAAGTAATGAAAAGACTGAAAGAATGGAA
Organism: Hemiscyllium ocellatum; assembly: GCF_020745735.1. Lineage (NCBI taxonomy): Eukaryota > Metazoa > Chordata > Chondrichthyes > Orectolobiformes > Hemiscylliidae > Hemiscyllium > Hemiscyllium ocellatum. The sequence continues at coordinate 3,049 of NW_026868545.1, read as the reverse complement.
AGAAAGAAAGGAAAGAAAGGAAAAGAAAGGACAGGAAAGAAAGAAATGAAAGAAAGGAAAGGAAAAGAAAGAAAGGGAAAAAGAAAAAGCTAGAAAGGAAGGAAAAGAAGGAAGAGAAATGAAAGAAAAGAAAGAAGATGCGTAAGAAAACGAAGTAAAGAAAGCAAAGGCAAGAAAGAAAGGAAAGAAAAAGAAAAAAGCATAGGAATGAAAAGAAAGAAAGGAAGGAAAGGCATGGAAAGGAAGGAAAGGAAAGAAAGGAAATAAAGATAAAGGAAGGTAAAAAGAAAAGCGAAAGGAATGAAAGAAAATGGAAAAATTGGGAAAAAATTAAAAAGAAAGCAAAGGATGAAGAAAACAGAAAGAAAGTATGAAAAAGAAAAAGAAAAGGAAAAAGAAGGAAAAGAAAGGAATGAAAAACAAGAGAATGGAAAGAAAAGAAAGATAAAGGAAAGAAAAGAAAAATGGGAAAGAAAGGAAAAGGAAATACAGAGTGGAGAGAAGTAAAGGAAATGAAAGAAAGGAAATGAAAGCAAAGAAAAGAAAGGAAAGAAAGAAAGGAATGGAAGGAAGGAAAAAAGAATGGAAGGAAAGAAAGAAAAAGAAAGGAAAGAAAGAAAGGAATGAAAGGAAAGAAAGGAAGGAAAGTAAAGGGAAAACAATGAAAAGGAAAAGAAAGAACGAAAGAAATGAAGGAAAGAAAAGAAAGAAAAGGAAAGAAAAAAGGAATGGAAAGACAATAGGAAAGGAAAGAAAAAAGGAAAGGAAAGAAAGGAGGGAAAGTAAAGGGAAAACAATGAAAAGGAAAAGAAAAAAGGAAAGGAAAGAACAAAAAAATGAAAGAACGAAAGAAATGAAGGAAAGAAAAGAAAGAAAAGGAAAGAAAAAAGGAAAGAAAGAAAGTAAAAGAAAGGAAAGATAAAAAGAAAAAGAGAGGAAATAAAAGAAAGAAAGCAAAGAAAGAAAGGAAAGGAAAAAAGCAAGGAAGGAAAAGAAAGGAAAGAAAGGAAAGGAAGGAAGAGAAATGAAAGAAAAGAAAGAAAGATGGATAAGGAAACAAAGTAAAGACAGAAAGGAAGTAATGGAAAGAAAAAAGGGAAAGAAAGAAAAGATGGAAAGGCAAGGCAAGGAAAGGAAACAAAGTAAGGACAGGAAGAAATAGATAGCAAAGGAAAGAAGGAAAGGGAAAAGAAGGAAAAGAAAGAAAGGAAAAAAGCAAGGAAGGAAAAGATAAAGCACAGAATGGAACGAAAAGAAAAATGGGAAAGAAAGTAAAGAAAAGAAAGAAATGAAAGTAAAGAACGGAAATAAAGGAAGGAAAGTAAAGGGAAAGCAATGAAAAGGAAAAGAAAAAAGAAAGGAAAGAACAAAGGAAATGTAAGAACGAAAGAAATGAAGGAAACGAAAGAAAGAAAAGGGGGAAAAAATACGGAAAGACAAAAGGAAAGAAAAAAGGAAGGAAAGAAAGTAAAAGAAAGGAAATAAAGGATAGAAAAGAAAGAAAGAAAAGAAAGGAAATGAAAGAAAGAAAAAGAAAGGAAAGATGCGTAAAAAAGCAAAGTAAGGAAAACACAGAAAGAAAGGAAAGAACAAAGAAAAAAGGGAAAGGAAAGACTAGGAAAGGAAAGAAAGGAAATAAAGATAAAGGAAGGTAAAAAGAAAAAAGAAAGGATTGAAAGAAAATAGAAAAATTGGGAAAAAATTGAAAAGAAAGTAAAGGATGAAGAAAACAGAAAGAATGTTTTAAAAAGAAAAGAAAAAGAAAAGAAATAAGAAAATGAAGGAAAAGAAAGGAATGAAAAACAAGGGAATGGAAAGAAAAGAAAGATAAAAGGAAAGAAAAGAAAAATGGGAAAGAAAGGAAAAGGAAAGACGGAGAGGATAGAAGTAAAGGAAATAAAAGAAAGGAAACGAAAGCAAAGAATAGAAAGGAAAGAAAGAAAGGAATGGAAGGAAGGAAAGGAAAAAGATTGGTAAGAAAGAAAGGAAAGAAAGAAAAGGAAAGGACAGGAAAGAAAGAAATGAAAGAAAGGAAAGACAGAAGAAAAAAGAAAGGAAAGAAAGAAAAGAAAAAAGATATGGAAAGACAATAGAAAAAGGAAAGAAAAAAGGAAAGGAAAGAAAGTAAAAGAAAGGAAAGGAAAAAAAGAAAGGAAATAAAAGAAAGAAAGCACAGAAAAGAAAGGAAAGGAAAAATAAAGGAAAGAAAAGAGAGGAAAAGAAAGGAAAGATGCATAAGAAAGCAAAGTAATGAAAAGACTGAAAGAATGGAAAGAAAGAAAGGAAAGAAAGGAAAAGAAAGGACAGGAAAGAAAGAAATGAAAGAAAGGAAAGACAGAAAGGAAAGGAAAAGAAAGAAAAGGAAGAAAGAAAAAGCTAGAAAAGGAAGGAAAAGAAGGAAGAGAAATGAAAGAAAAGAAAGAAGATGCGTAAGAAAACGAAGTAAAGAAAGCAAAGGCAAGAAAGAAAGGAAAGAAAAAGAAAAAAGCATAGGAATGAAAAGAAAGAAAGGAAGGAAAGGCATGGAAAGAAGGAAAGGAAAGAAAGGAAATAAAGATAAAGGAAGGTAAAAAGAAAAGCGAAAGGAATGAAAGAAAATGGAAAAATTGGGAAAAAATTAAAAAGAAAGCAAAGGATGAAGAAAACAGAAAGAAAGTATGAAAAGAAAAAGAAAAGGAAAAAGAAGGAAAGAAAGGAATGAAAAACAAGAGAATGGAAAGAAAAGAAAGATAAAGGAAAGAAAAGAAAAATGGGAAAGAAAGTAAAAGGAAATACAGAGTGGAGAAAGTAAAGGAAATGAAAGAAAGGAAATGAAAGCAAAGAAAAGAAAGGAAAGAAAGAAAGGAATGAAGGAAGGAAAAAAGAATGGAAGGAAAGAAAGAAAAAGAAAGGAAAGAAAGAAAGGAATGAAAGGAAAGAAAGGAAAAAAGTAAAGGGAAAACAATGAAAAGGAAAAGAAAAAGGAAAGGAAAGAACGAAAGAAATGAAGAAAGAAAAGAAAGAAAAGAAAGAAAAAAGGAATGGAAAGACAATAGGAAAGGAAAGAAAA